>NC_046164.1:93184037-93391537 GCF_011064425.1 Rattus rattus | reverse complement strand
TGTTTCGTCAGTAGTGCAAGTCAAACTTGAGCATGTGTCCACATACTATGTCATGCCTTAGCACGTTGCTACACTTTGGGGGGAACTGAAATTGTTATGTAGCAGCCTGGGATTTCTGCAGCTTTCATTAGGCCTTCATCTCTTTGCTATTTTCCTACTGATTTTTAAAGAGCCTGTCGCCTGTTTACCCTAGCAATGAACCTGGCATGGTTTCGCCCCCTCTGCCATCCTATCCTTTGTAGTCTCTGATCCACGTACACTTTATCCTAGTGTGTGGAGTCTGGCATAACCTCAGTCTTTTCAAATTCTGTATTCAACTGTCCCGATGCTGTTCCCTAAGAGCCAGCTCCGGGCATGTGAGACGCCGGCTCTACAATATACTAAGTGATTTTCCTGAGCTTGCTTGTGGGATTTCTAATGCAGCTCAGAGATTGGTCGGTAATAGAGACTGATTTACTTTGCTTTTTTTGATATTCAGATTTTTATTTATTAAAACTTTCCATTACAATTTTAAAAGTTAAAAGTCTTTTGACCATGCCAGAGGCCTGTATGTGCAGCAGAGCAGATTTGTTTTAAGAATATTAACGGGCTGGAAAGATGGCTCAGTGGCTAAGAGCATTGACTGCCCTTCCAGAGGTTCTGAGTTCAAGTCCCAGCAACCACATGGTGGCTCACAACCATCTGTAATGGGATACAATGTTGTCTTCTGGTGTGTCTGAAGACAGCTACAGTGTACTCATATACATAGTAAATAAATAAATATTAAATAAAATGAATATCAGAAGGAGGTAGGAGATAAGACCTACAGGCATCTATGTACACACCTTCTGAGAGGTAGCACCATCCTTGGGTAGCTGGTGTGGTTACTAAGGCTGCCTTATATCCAAAATTATACCAAAGAAAATGATACAGCCCAACAAAGGAACAATGGCTCCTGAATGACATTCACGGTCATTTTCCTTGATTAGAGTATGGTACTGGGACAGATCCGCTGATACTTATAATCACAGATCGTGTGGGATTGAGCTTGGATACCACAGAGCTAAGAAGGATTCTGTTCATGGAGCAGTCATATCTCCAGACAACACGTAGGCCTGGGGAGCTCATCCATGCACCGTGTTCTAACTTCAACCTGGAGCCAGAATTCAGAAAAATTCCCAATCGAGTCACCCCGAGAGTAACGTGCTCTGTTAGCAAGACCAAGCTGCAGGGCGGGGCTTTGCGGCTCAGACTTTAGATCAGAAGGCTCTGCCTTTCACTCTGTTTAGATTCTGGACAGTAAACACCTGACTGCATTGTCATCGCCAGACTTCATAGTTTAGACTGTGCAGGGTTTTACAAGAGCCCAGGCTGCCCTAGAACTTCCTGTGTGGTTGAGGTTGGCCTTGTAGAAAGCCCCACCTCAGCTTCTCAAATGTCAGATTCAGATGAATCATTGCACATCCCTACCTAGTAGGGCTAGTCTGTCTCTTATCAAACTGAACCTTCTTTAAAGAAAGCCTAAGTAGATATTTTTCCATATGAACTTATAATGTATTCATCTAATTCCAGATTAGTATTTACTTTAATTTTTTAAGTTCATTTTATTTAGTATATGTGTGTGTGTTTGTATATGCATGTACATATGTCTACATGTATGTATGTCTGCATGTATGTATGTCTATACATGTATGTATGTATGCATGCATGTGTGTTATGGCATGGCATGAAAGTCAGAGGGCAACTTGCAGGAGTCAGTTCTCTCCTTGTACTGTGTGGGTCTCAGGGTTTGAGCTTAGGTCATCAGGCTGGGTGGTAGGAGCCTTTACTAGTGAGTCATCGCACTGGCCTGAAAAAATTGGAATTTATTAGATTCATACTTCTGGAAGCCCTTCCTCAGAGCTTCTAGGTCCTAATAACTCTTGTTTGTTTGTTTGCTGGTTTTGTTGTTTTTTCTTTTCTGAGACAGGGCTTTTCTTTCTGTAGCCCTGGATTTCGTGGACTTGATGTAGACCAGGCTGTCCTCAAACTCAGAGAGATCGCCTGTCTCTGCTTCCCAAGTACTGGGATCAAAGGCGAGCTCACCACCCCCTGTTCTAATGATTCTGCTTTCTTCCGTTCAGCCTTTACTTTCATATCCTCTTTAGTTTAAAATGATTTAATGTCTCTTTAGCTAATTCCTTTATAGGAAAGCCACTCTTGGGAAACCTAGTTTGTTTTCTTACTATGGTCTGTTCATGCTCTTTATTAAATAAATGATGTAAACTGCTAAGAAAAATAAACAATGAAACATGTAAGGTGGCTACAAGCTAAAAGGCATTTTATAAGTTGTCAATAACACAAAGTGAAATTGTGGAGCAGACGGCTCAGTGTTGAGCGCTTGCTCTTGCCGGGGATTCTCAAGTAAGCGCTCACAGCTGTCTCTACCAGCACGGGTGGGTCAGGTGCCCTCTTCTGGAGGCCGTGGGTACTGCACACACATTCATGCCGTCATACACAGAATAAAGTAAACCTTAATGAATCTATTACAGAACGGGATGAAGAAATGAATTCAGCAAAATCATCTGTGGCACGCACAGACAGATGACGTGAGAGGCAGCATCATTAGTCACTGAAAGGGAGCCATGAACGGAGCTAAGCCATTCTGGAAACTTGTCAAGCTTCACAACGCCAAGATCCTAGATAACTGCCTCAAGTCTAGGGAGGCCCTTCTACTCAAGTGTGAAAATTTAAGTCTTAAAAAACCTCTAAACATAAGTATTATAGTAAATAAAGGATCTGAAAAGATTCCCTAGAGAGTTAGCGTAAGGGGGGAAAGTTAACGTATATAATTATATTCTGAACTGAATTCCTGTAGGTTTGGTGGACCACACTGCAGGCCTCAGTGCCTTAATCTTAGTGCTTGGAAACAGAAGCAGATGGACCTCTGAGTTTGAGGCCGGCTTCATCTGCCGAGTTAGTTCCAGAATAGCCAGCTCTACACAGGGAGACCCTGTCTTAAAAATCAATCAATCAATCAAACAAACAAACAAAGACAGGAGAGTTGCTGGGCTCCAGGTCAGCCATGCCATCTCAAAACATGGGAAACTAGGAAAAAGCCTTCTATAAATAAAAGCACATTAAACAAAATGGAGAGAAATATGGTGCTGGAAGACAGATTAGTGTGCATGTGTGTGTGAGCACAAGCACACGGACAGCACACACAGTCTTAGAGCGTAAAGGAAAATAGAGACGATGACGTCAATACACCTGTCCCCTCCAAAGTTCAGTTGCCATCACTTTGGCGACATTAAGAAGTATTTTTGTTTTGTCTTACTGTGCAGCCCAGGCTGGCTTCAAACCTGCAATCTCCTGACTGGAGCTGAGGGTGTGCTGCTGTGTCCAGCTTCCTAGTCTGGAAGGCTCTACACAGCACTGGCTGAGCTTGTGTGAGGTCTCCTGTGTGGATGCAACCCAGAGCCCGCCCCTCAGGAGGTTAGCGTGGATCGTGGCTGCGGGACTACGAGAACGATCCTGTCCTCTAGAATAGCACAAGCCATGAGCAGACGGACTAGGAATGGAAAGAGCTGATAGCGTATGCCCTCGATCCCAGCAATCGGGAGGCAGAGGCAGGGGCAGAGGCTGGGGGTGGAGAGGCTCAGTGAGTTCTGAGGTCGCCTGGTCTACAGAGTTTCAGGACAGCTAGGGCTACACAGAGAAATCCTGTCTAGAAAAACAGGAGAAAATGTAAGAACGGGAGGAAGGAATACAAACGACCAGTACACATACAAGTGTAACCACACACTAAGCTCCCTAAGGCACACAAACAAAAACGCTGACACGACTCCACTCTCTCTGGACTAACGAAAACTGTAGACATTAGTATCCTGAGGGTAGGAATGGGAACGCTGTGACCTTAAGGCTGATAGTGACTTGTTTGGGTCCGTTAAAGGTGAAGGCATACATTTCCGTGCAGGAAGATTACTGGCCACACCTAAGCCTGGGAAGTCTCTTCCCTCCCTCAAGTGCCAGATGGAGCCTCTGTCAGCCAAGTCCCTTCACGCACAAGAACAACTTGTGAACCAAGCCACTGAGATTTGGGGTTACTGCAACAGGACTGTCCTGACTGATGTCCCAGTCGGAGTCACCAGTCCTGCTGGCAGCGGCCCATGCTGGAGCAACTCTGAAGGAAGACTTAACAGATTGAAAATGGACACGTCCATCAACCTACACACAAGAACAGTGTTCGTGGGAGACGGATGTCCATCAGAAGATGAGTACTGGAATGTAAGGTGGAAAACTGAAGCTAGGAGTGGCGGCACATGTCTGTAATCCCAGCATTCCAGAGCCTGAGGCAGGAGGATGAGTTCAACCTGGGTAATGTGCAAGCTTGAGGCCAGCCTGAGCCACAGAGTATCCATAGAGTAAGACACCGCCTAGAAAGAATAAAACCAAACTCAAGCCTGAACCGTAATGTCAACATTTACTGACAGGAAACAGAAAAATGTATTTTAGGAGACTTATTAACTAGGATACTATTGAGTAAGCTATACATAAGTTTCAGTTACCTGATTAACATATATTACTCTAAAAGGTTTAATTTAGGACCTAAAACCTATGTAAGGATATGTATAGCATGACGTCATCACATGAGGTTTGTACATTACATTATATTGTGGGTGCAAAATACGGGCATAATGACATTCACTGGCACAGTAAATATAAAGTCCAAGAAGAGGTTCACTTCTGAGACAGGAAGATGAGGTAGTGTCATCTGTGAGACAGGGGGAGCATTTTATTCCTAATGAAATGTTTAATGCTGTGCTGTTGGGCACTAGGACGGGCACCTAGCTGCTGTCCTACCCTCCCTATCGACCCTGCCCCAGCCCTGCCACTATATTGCTATAAATCTGCCCCATGGGAAGAACTAGGAGGGTAGGTCGGGTAGCCTCACAACTCAGTGCAGTTTAACAAGTATGTAACGTGCAACTTACTTTTATACATTATATAGGCTGTGGTTTTGCTAAGTTAGTAAAAATATTTGCTTAGAGGAGACGTGTTTTTTGTTTGTCTGCATTGATCTCTTTGCTTCTTTTGCTTCATTTGGAGTACTTAAGCATGTCTATTCTTTAGGTTTTTAGGACAGTTAGAGTCCAAGTACTTACAGACCCTGGAGAATAAAACATGCAAACCCACGATCTCACAATGGGCAGTTCTGGCTTTTGAAGGGCATAGACTGTAAAGTTAACCTTGTAAGTAGTCTCCCATGTTTGGTTTGGTTTCCTCCTAGACGTCTCTGTGCTGGCCGTTTCTGTCTGAGTGGCTTTCTCTCACAGTGTTCTGCCTCTCCCAGAGTTCCCACAGGTGCCCTCATGCAGAGCTGGCCCTGAGGACTGAGTATGTGCAGAGCCTAAGCCACAGCCTCTTGTGGTGACGTCCTGTGGTCAGAGTCCAGGCTCTCCCGACTCCTGTGTGCTCCTGACCACATTGGTGGTGCAGGGTCAGTGCTGGTCATTTAAAGATCAGCACACCAAACATCGTATTTCTAACTTACGGAAGAGTCACCTGGTGACCTTTAATATACCAATGCCACGCCCAGCTCTGAGCCATTACTAGAGGAGTCTTAACGCTTACTTATCAGACAAAATGAAGCATTATTAAAACAACAAAACCCAAACTGTCCGATCCTGACAAGGGAGTCAGCCTTCTGCCCCAAGTCTATGATTCTACACGATCAATGCCTGTGGCCAAAGTGAAACACACCAAGGATTTCTCTCACACATTGATTCACACATCATTTTACATAATGTGAATCAATTGACAGGTGACTACACTTCACCTGTTAATTTTGTTAAATTTGTAACTGAGAAAATATATTTAATCATAGGTGAGAATGGAGTTTCAAGTAACTTCAAATTTAACTAACGTGCAAACTGCCGCATTTCAGATGGTTCTTACGTATACAGGACGATTCCAACAGAGCTGCAGACCGCTAACCGTGTCAATGTGCTGGGTACAGAACAACTCAGACAACAGAGAGGTAGGCAGATTGAGGGGAGGCATAAGTCAGGCAGGCCCTGAACAAAAGCATCACAGTCTGGGGGACAAGGATCCAGGTGTTTACTATGTATGCCCCATGTAGTTATCGATGCTTAGTAAGTGTCCCCAAGGATGCTGGCAGGGTCACTTTGTGTGTGCCACTGCCCCTAGACAAGCCTCCATCCGTGGGTGTTTATCCATAAAAGGTAGGTTAGAATACTGCCCTGCGCTCGATGGGGAAGCCTGTGTGAGCACGCACACACCGCCATATTCATTCTACTATTGCTGAATGTCTGTGCTGACAGGGTCTCCTTTGAGCACTGCCCCTGCCCCACGCTGCTCTAGCAAGTGGCTCTGTGGAGTTCCTGCGGGGGACGAGTCATCCTTCTCAGGGCTTTGTCCTTCAGCACTGCTACTCAACTGTGCGTTTGTGAACGCACAGAAGGACTTGATGTCTGTGGAACTTCTTAGATGCACTAAGTTTTCGGCTGTGTTGACCCTTTGATATTCTTTCCCCACATTCACGATACGTACCCAGCTGAGATCAACAGCGCCATCTCTGAGAGTCTGTTCATACTTCATTTTCTCTGTACTACTGTGTTAAACATGAGTGTATTATGTGTTTGTTGCACAGGTGTGTGGTGGCGTGTGTGTGCAAGTGGGGTGCTAGCCATACTGTTTTTCAAGACAAAGTCTCTCACTGGAAGGCTGGATTGACTGGTTATCGGGTCCCAGGGATCTGCCTTTCTCGGCCTCCCAGCTGCTGAGATTGCAAGCAGGAGACATCATACATGTTTTTTAAAACATGGACTCTGGGGATTAAACTGTGGCATCTTGCTTATGCTCCAAGCACCCGCTGAGCCACCTTCTAAAGCCTATAATATTATTTTCATACAGAAAAAGCAGAGAAAGGGGTGGGTGAAATATAAGGATGGAAAGCAATTGCACGAGACTCAACACTAGTGGGCTCGCGAAGACGGCTGAGTGGGTTAAGTGCATAGCAAGCACACAGACCTGCCCTCAGACACTCAGCACACACATGAAGGTCTGAGTATGGCTGTGTATCTATAACCCTAATGCTGGGGCTGTCTAGCCATCACCCCAGCAGAAAAACGAAAACTCCAGGTGAATGAGAGATTCCTCTCGGAGGACAAAGATGGAGAATGGCTGAAGAGGGGAACTGAAAATAACCACCGGGGGGATGGAAAGATGCGTGTAATCTCAGTATAAACGCTACAGGGCCATCCCTGCAGGGAGTCGGAATGTGGTCAGTAGGAGAAGTTGAGGCAGTGGACACTTACTGCGATTGCTGGGTGGATTGGAGTAAGGCAGAGAGTATTAGAGTGTGAGTACAAAGTCACTCGTATTTCAAGTCACCAGAGCTGCTCTGTAACAGATTATACAACGCAGGAGTGGCAGCCGGGGGAGTCAGAGCGTTTGTAGCACTTCTGTAAAAGGTATGATGGTAGGGAGAGTGAGGCAGAGACAAACAGGTTCTGGTGACCCTCCCTTCCCAGGCCTGAACACACACATACGGGGCAGAAAAACACGCAGCAGCACTTGTTAAAGCACAACAGAAAGACACTCCTGAGGACCGCAGAGGCAGGTACAGTGACCAGTGCCATGCGGCATTGTAGTGGAGACCGACAAACAGGAAGTCTTAGCCCAGAGCAGTGGAGAGTCGGTGAATGGAAAACTAACAGGAAATATTTGGGGGAGGATGCTTCTGGCTAAAGTGATGGAATCAGATTCTCGTTGAGGACAAGCCAGGTGGTCAGACATCACCTGCAGACCAAGGACACTGATCATCCAGAGATGATAACCACGTGGTGGGCACTGTGGGAGGTAGGCATCCTTGCCAAAACAACTTAGCAGAGGGCTGGGAATGGCACTGACAAAACGGCTAAGTAATGACTCTTCTTGAATATACACACGTTCTCTCTCTCCCTCCCCCCTCTCTCCCTCCCCCTCCCCTCTCTAGTTCAGATGATAGGAAGAGGCACACAGACTTTCATCTTACAGAACTGGATGCTGCCTTCCAAACACGTAATAGCGTAAGCGCAACACTACTTGATCTTTATGGAGATATCATGATAGGCCACAAAGTACTGCGTTAACTATTTACACCTCCTAATTTAATCACTTCCAATAATCTATAACATTATCCCAGAATTAGCCTCCCGTACAGACCAGGTTTTAGGGAGACTGGGAGGGCTAGCCCACTAGCACTGGACTGGCTAAGGTCACCCGTGCCTCTGCCTGGGAGTTGCTCAATGATAGGAACAGGTTGGCTGAAGAACTGCCAGGCTTGGAGACAAAGGCTTTTAAGTATTTATTTAAATTTGCCATCAGCAAAAAACCCAAAACATACGACAATTTCAGCCTCAGGTACCTGGCAATTCCTGACTGAACATTGCAGGGAAAGGTAGCTCACACTGGGGCGATCGAGCAGCAGCAGCAGCAGCAGCAGCAGCAGCAGCAGCAGCAGCGCTCAGATCGCCTTTCCTGCGGCATTTCCCTCACGCCTGTCAGTGGGGATCCTATGCTGTTGACTGTGTACCTGGTCCCCTGTAGTGCTTCACCCTTAAATGCCTGGCTAAGCGTTCAGACAGGGTCTCGAATGGGGGATTTTCCTACTTCCGTTTCCAGAGCGATGGGGTGTGCCACCACACGCAAATAATAATCTTAAAACCTAGGATTCCCACAGCTAACTTTCCAGGGAAATATGCAGAATACAGAGCCTCCAGTCTTCTCAGACAGCAGAATGAGTCAGATCAAGGGACTTGCTCCACAGTTTTTGTCATTGCCATTTATTTCAATAAGTTTGAATTCAGAATTAATGTAAGGAAAGCCTTAAAGTACTTGGTAGAAGAAATGCCTGTCCGTGTATCACAGACAGACACAAAATAAAAAGCACATTCCACATGAAATCAGATTTCAACAAAGTCTGTTAACATCAGTCAGTAAATCAGCCCCCTCTGCAGAGAAGCAATGAGCACTTTCATCATTTGTGAAAATCAAAAGAGCATATTTCCTTCTAATTACAATGATCACAATTTATGCTTACATACATAAATCCAAATCTCTTTCAGAGAATCCAGGAGCCAACAGTAAGGCTGGTAACTCATGGGACTTACACATCACATTCAAAGAACACTTTCTTGAAAATAAATATGATAAAAGCTATTTCTGAAGTATCAGATAACTGAAAAGCATCTGTATACCAGAATAAAATTTCCAAATAGATATTAAAAGCATAAATAACAAATTAGGAGCTTCATATAGCAACTGAAAGATACTAAAAATTATAATTTTTTGTGTGAACTAGGTGTAAATCTTTTACAAGATTTATTCTCTGAATAATCCGAAGATGTGAGTCACAAGGCAAAGGAAAACTAAACATAGAAACGGTGTACATCTCATGGTTCTCAGAGACCCATAAACAATTTCCAAACACGTAACAGTACATGCTTACAGTCTGGAACAAAATTTCCCTGAGTGTGCTGTCTACCTGGTTAGAAAAAATTAAAAACATGATCTGTAAAATAGTTTTATTTGAACGTCTCCTCTATCTGGGAAGTTTGAAGCCGTCTCTAAGTGACTAGCAGTCCCTTGCTGTGAGGGGGTTGAAGGAGACTCAGAGGATGAGTGGGTGTGAGAAGCCTGCGCTTGCCTGTGCCACAGAGCTGAAGTGACCCAGCACCAGGCAAGCTCACGCTGCCTTCGGAGGGCCAGTGTCACTAGCTTCACAGAGGAGAAGGGCAAGGACCGCATTTTAGGCTCCTATGATTTACAGATAACTGTGAAAAATTGAAAGAAACAGAAGGTGAACTAACATTGAACTTTCCATATAATAATCCTGAAAGATGAACCCTTCTTGACCAACATAGTACTGCGATGCCCTCACTTGAAACTCTACTAACACCGCGTCGGGATCGGTCACTCCCTAATCCACACAGCTAAATGTAACATCACCGACAGCTCATTACACAAACTCATTTCCCAACGCTATGCCTAAGACTCCACACTCCCCAAACATACAGTGGTCAGTATACTGCACAGTGACACTCCCAGGCCTGTGCCCTTAATTTCTTAGGGTCTTACCAACTTAGGCCTCTTCTTTGTCAAATAAATAAAGGGCAACAGATATTAGGAATATTAACTATGTATGCAATTATTTTCTACACAGCCTAGAATTATACAAAGAGGAATTTATATAGGAAAATTTATATATACAGTTAAGATTTTAACGAAACCTAACTATATATTTGTGTAAGCATGATTTGTGTGGTCTGCAGGGATAACTAATGGAACACCTAGTATCACCGTAGCATGATTTGTGTGGTCTGCAGGGGTAACTCATAGAGCACCTAGCAGTCAGTGTTTGAAGATCTTCCAGGAGTGAGCATTTCAGATGTCCAGAGTGTGCCTTCGCTCTTTTTATATCTAGGGTCTTTATGCAGGACGCCCTTGACCAAAACGACTTTTAGACCTAGGTTTTTTAAACAGAAAACAAAGTCAGACTTCTAGACTTCGGGCTTCTAGAACAGCAGGATGCTGTTGCTGCCTTCGTCTGTCTGTCTGATAACATCAACATCCTGTGAAACTTTGTGCTGCTCGCCACAAGTCTTCTAAAACCCCTGGAGTGAGATGCAGTTTGGAATTCAGATATTTTTAAAGTAATCTTTGGGAAGAGAATATAGTCCGTCTACTGCAGAGTATACACAGGTCAGGAGCAGACCTGTAATGAATGAGTGAAGGAGCACAGTGTTGCTCAGGGAACAGCGCACGCTTAGAGTATGACAAGAGCAAAAAGCACAGCGATCGTCACTGCAGTTCAAGGGAGCTGAACACAGATGGCTGAACGTCTTGATTTCTGAGCTTCATAGAGTTCAGAATTACGGACCAGGCATATTAGCATCTCTCGCACTTGTGCCCACATCTCTGTAACTTATGCAAATGGCACAAGACTACTAGTTAGTTCTATTATGAAGTAAGATGCTATCATATTCAGGAAGGTTTCTGATAAAGAATAAGACATCCTATTGCCTTCTTTGCAAATGGGTCGAGCTAACCAGGTCTGTCAACCATTTGGGCAGAATAAAGCCTTAGGAAAGTTGACTGTTCAAGAGACTTTTGAAAAAATGCAAAGCCTAGTTAAAATGTGGGTGAACTGTGTTCTCTCTGGTCAATGATCACTTCCACAGCCTGAGAATATACTGCCCTCCACTCCACAACACACTCTGCCTATTTCTACACTGAGAGAGAGCGAGAGAGCGAAAGTGAGGGAGGGAGGGAGGGAGGGAGGGAGGGAGGGAGAGAGAGAGAGAATATATACACAGAACAGGAAAGATGCTTTAGGGATCTCCAACACTGACACACACTCTACTCATAGTCACGGCAGTGTTGCCAATCTGTACGACTGGATGAGGAGCACTACTCAGCACTGTTGTTACTGACACAGTATTGTTACTGTTTGGTGCTGAGAGATCAAACCCGGGGTGTTGGGTGTGCTAGGAAAGCACTAGGAAACCTCTAGGCTGGGTACTACTGCTCTTTTGTATCAGCTGACTTGAAAGTTTGTGCCCATGACCTTTTAAAAATATTTTAAGTTAAGATCCACTCTGACTTTGATGAAATAAGAAACTGAACTCATACTACACGCTTTTAGTATTCACATGATTTACTCTGCAAAGCTAGAGCATCCTGCTTGCTTCCTGCTGATTTACCTCTGGTTTTTGTCTGAGATGTTTTGCCGGGCAGTGACAGGCACTGAGGCTTTGACTTGGGCTTCAAGCCTAGAATAAATGCCTCCTGCAAACTGTGAAACAAAGGAGGAGGTTAATTTACTTGCAAGGAAATAAAGTCTAACACATAACATGACACACTTCCAACTTTAGAAAGTAATTTTAGTTTTGATCTATAAAACTCAGGCCTGTGATGTATTATGAACAGTAAAACTTACCATTTTAGCACATAATTTTGGTTCTTTGACAAACGTCTGCAACTGTATAACCTTCAGCAATGAACACACAGACCAGTCTTACCACACCTAAAAACATCCTCAGTCTGTCTGAGGCCACTCATCTAACACCTCCATCAGCACCCGTTCTCTTCCCTCGTCATACAGTTTAGCATTTTCCCACAACACAAGGCATACAGAATTGTGCAGCACGTGACACTTTCCATCTCTTTCTCCTCCTAACTTAGCATAATGTACAGATTTGTCCGTGTCGCGATACGTATGTGCACGCGGCTCTTACTCTACACGCTTGTGCTCCTGTGGAGGCTGGAGAAAGGTATCAGTGGTCCTCAGTGCAGTCTCCCACTGAGCCTGGAACTCACGTTATTTTCAGCTTGGCTGCAGCCAGCAGGTCCTGCTCTCTGCACTCTCCGGGTGCTAGGTTCTAGGCAGGCACAGGAACACGCTGGCTCTTGTCTGGGGCTGGGATCAGAGCTCCAGTTTTCATCTGCTTTTAGCCACTGTGTGATTTCTCTGACTCTATTCCTTAATTTTTAAAAATATGTGTAGTTTATTTGCAAAATCCAGAACTCTCCTTTCCCCTGAGGGAGGGTCTTATGTAGGCCATGCTGATTTTGAAATTACTAATAAGTAACCAAAGATGAACTTGAACTTGTGACCCTTCTGCCTCCACCCTTCGAGGGCAGGGACTGTGCTACCCCCTCTGCTTTATGTAGTACTGGAAATCAAACCCAGGCCTTTAGCATACTGGGCGAGCATTCTACAACCTGGATTACAGCCCTAGCACCCAAGTACTCTTAAGCCTGAGGGTTATTTGAAAGAAAAGGGTTTAATGAGATGTTAGAGAAATTACCGGAAAATAAAGAAAGGGCAGGTCCTGGAGCACAGCTCCATTATTAAGGCTCCTGGGGAGCTGAGTCAGTGTACAGTGAACTGTAAATTAGAAGTATTCAACGGAACACAGGTGAGCAAGTGTCCTTGTGGGATGGTGGAACATCTGTAGGGTATGGGGGGAGGCCCCAGGAGGCAATGGGGGTGACTCTAGATGAGACCAGAAGACATGGAGTTTGGAGTGGCCACCTCCTGTAGCCAGGCAGGACTCCTAGTGGTGGGATGAGGACACTACCCTGTCCACAAAACCTTCGACCCCAAATCTGTCCTGCTTACAAGATGTGCAGGACAGAGACAGAGCAGAGACTGAGGGAACGGCAAGCCAGTGATTGGTCCAGCTTGAGGCCCAGCCCATGTGCAAGAACCGACTGTCTGCAGTGCTGCACAGGGGCCTTGTCTAACTGTCGTCTACCAGGCTCCAGCCAGCAGCTGAGGAAAGAGACACAGAGACTCGGCCACGCAGCAGGTGGAGCTGGAGGAGTCTTGTGGAAGAGTTAGGGGAAGGACTAAGGGACCCAAAGGGGATAGGGACTCCACAACAAGACTAATAGAGTCAACTAACTGGGGCCCTTGGGGGTTCCCAGAGACTGAACCACCAACCAAAGAGAGAGTGTGGAATGGACCTAGGCTCCCTACACATATGTCTTCATGCAGGTCCTCCAACAAGTGGAACAGGCTGTCGCTGAGGCTGTCGCTGAGTCTGTCGCCTGCCTGTGAATCCTGTTCCCCTAACTGGCCTGACCTGTCTGTCCTCAGTACGAAAGGATGCACTTTGTTCTGCAGTAACTTGATGTGATACCCAGGGGGCCCCCACCCTCTCAGAGGAGAATGGGAGGGGAGAGGTGAGGGAGAGGCTGTGTGTGTGTGGGGGGGGGGATGGGAGGAGGTGGGGCCTGCAATCAGGACATAAAGTGAATAAATAGGTAAATTAATACAAGGAAAAGTATTCAATTGTGGCTGTCACCCAGCCTCCCCCTCCCAAGTGCTGAGACTATGGGCGTGCACAACACACACTGCTGTGAGTTAAGCTTCCCCTATCTCTTTTGCAGCCCTTTTAAATCCAGGCAATCTCAGAATTTTGCCACATTTACCAGGTCAAGGACATTGTTTTGGGATCTTTCTAGCTTTTCACAATTATGAATACTGCAGTATAAATGCGCTCCTTCACAGAATGGCCCTTCCCGTGCTGTCCTACAGACTACAGCAGAACGGTGTCTGCTTCACATCCTCACAGGCACCCAAACGACGTCTGAGGCCTCACTGGAGGCTGATTTGTGCTTTGTAATGACTAGCGATGCCCCATTTGCTTGTGCCTCCTGGCTACCACAGCCCTTTCTTCACGGTGCTCAGCAGATCCTTTGCCTTGTCTACTCATGCATCACTGTTTGAATTCTTTATTATGTTGTATGTATGGGTGTTTTGCCTGTATACCCGTGTGCCCTTGGAAACAAGAAGAGGGCCTTGGGTCCCCTGGGGCTGGACAGGCAGAGGGTTGTGAGCGGCCATGTGGGTGCTCTGGAAGAGCCACCTGCCACCTGGCAGGCCTGGGACTCACCGGGATCCCCTGCCCTGTCTCCGGAGTACTGGGATTAAAGGTGTGGCCACCATGCCCAGCTTGCCTATTTATTTTTGTTGGATTATTTTACTACTGAGTTACTGAGCGTTTTTTGAGATTGTAACTTAATCACGACATTGTCCCTCCCTTCCCAGGAATCCTTTATCAGACAGATGCTTTGCACATAATTGATTACGATGTTTGAACTGTCTGTTATCCTTTCTCCTTTGCGGTTTTGAGACAGGTGTCACTATACGGCTCTGGCCGCCCACCACCTAGACCGGTTGTCCTTCAGTTCTCTTTACAGTGGTTTTAAAGAAAAATTTTCATTTTGGTGAATTTTGGTTAATTATTCTTTTGTGGATCATGCTATAGTATTGATGCTAAGAACTTAAAAGGTTTTGCACAATTAATTTAGTGATCACATGTGTACGTGTGCATATATGTGCACAAGTTTTCAGGCCTTTTAGCTACGCAAGTTACCTAACTGAAGGTTACAGTTTGTTTTCCTTTGTAAATTTTATTTTCTTTTATGTAGTCCCATTTGTCTCACTTGACTTTTACTGTTGAGAATTCAATTCAGGGCCCCGCGCATTCTGCCATGCGCTCTACCAAGGGGCGGCATCCCAGTAAGGAAGTAAAAATCTCCATGACAGGACTAGGGCAGGAGCTACAGTGCACTTATAATACAGACAGTAATGATATAAAATGCTGACAATATGTAATTATTGATGCTAATCACTAAGGCAGTGCAGGGAGAGTGCAGGTCTGACTTTTTGCAAGACAGTATTTTATCTTACCTGGCATCTAGGCAATATTATATGAAAGTAACAAATCAAGCACTTTCTCCAGCCACTGGCCAATAATGCAAAGCTAACCCACTCGGTGTGACATTGTATTTTAAAGGTATATGTTTATCATGCATGATACAGAGAACCTATGGACCACAGATAATGGGAGATGTTGAAAACTTGTATGCGAATTTTGACTGGCAGTGACTATAAAAATATCTAGGATGTTCCTTTAACATCCTCTTTTTTTTTTTCTTTTTTTCGGAGCTGGGGACCGAACCCAGGGCCTTGCGCTTGCTAGGCAAGCGCTCTACCACTGAGCTAAATCCCCAACCCCCCTTTAACATCCTCTTAAAAAGTCTTCATATTTCCCATGCTAAAAATAAAACAAAGCAGGACTCCGTTTGGTAGGTACAGTATACAGTTGTGTAACATGTTGGTTGAGTATAGTGTAACAGTCTGAGAGGCCCACAGGAAATGAGGCACTATAAGGAGGTACCTTGATGGAGAAAGTGTGTCACTGGAGGTGGCCTTGGAAGTTTCAGATGCTCAAGCCTATGGATCTGGATGTAGAGCTCTCTCTCACCTACCTCACCATGTCTGCCTACACACCACCATACTTCCACCACACTTCCCACCATGATGGTAATGGACTGACCTCTGATCTGTAAGCCTGCCCCAACTAAATGTTTTCCTTTATAAGATTTGCCGTGGTTATGGTATCCCTACACAATAATAGTTAATTATTGTCTTATTCATATTTCCTGATTAAATAAAACTAGGGACAACATTTTTATGTAAGTATAGTATACTGGTAAATAATTCTTACTTCTTTTGATTCCTTTGCCTTGACTCGGTCCAGATCACCCAGTCTCATTTTTATTAGATGCCCTGTAATTTCAGACATCCGCCGCTGATCTGAGGTAAAAAATAGAACATTACTTTTCATGAGACTAACATAGTTTTCATTTTTTAAGAAAGACTATAATTGACAAAAGTTTATGAAAATATCCTTTGCTATTTTTCAGGTGTATAATTCCATATATCTGTGAATAGTTTAAGGTATATAATTCCATATACCTGTGAATAGTTTAAGGTAGCATGTAACAATTGCTAATCTACAGACAGTTGCACTGCCTTTCAGACTGTGGATGTGGTTTGAGTAAGTCTCCCAAAGGATGGTGTGCTGTAAGTCTGATCCCTACTACAGGAGTAAGAGCTGGGCATGGCAGGAAGTGGAAAGCTCACTGGGACCACCAATCCTAGAAGAGATCAATGCTGTTACTGCATGACCCTGCCTAATTCCTGTATGGTCAGGTTGCTATACAAACTATCTCTTTTGCTCCCCTGTTCTCATATCCCCAGGATGCCGTCTGCTGGGCTAGGAAAGTAGCCAGAAGACTTTCACCTGAGCCCAGGAGATACTGATATTGCAAAACTGTAAGCTAAATAAACTTCTTTATAAGATACTCAGCTTTGAGTATTTTGTTGTTAGAACACTAAGGCTAAGACACAGCCTAGAACATATTTACTAATTTTCATAGTAAACTATGTAAGAAGCAAAGTATAAGAGCTCTTAAAGTCACAGATTTTTAAATGACACATTCCCCACTGGAAGCTCTGGTGATGAACTGATTGGTGCCTAGAGAATGTGCACATGTTGGGCCTTATTTTGTAACCTTCAAAAGCAGTTAGCATGCTTTATGAAAGACAATTCTTAGGGCTGGAGACATGGTTTAGTGGTTAAGAGCACAAATTCTTCTCGAAGGGGTCCCACGTTTGGTCCCCAGCACCCACATCAGGCAGCTCATGGCTGCCTCTAAGCCCAGGCTCAGGGTATCTGTCGTCCTCTTCTGGCTGGAATGGTACTGCACTCACGACCCCCAACACACACAGTTTTTCTACCTTACTTTCTGTTACTCAGTAACGACACTCACCGTCCTCTCTCTGTGCATCCTGGTTGAATCTCAAGGATCTTGTGGCATCCCACTTGTTCTTCTGCATGCTCACACTGTTGGACAGATCCAACAAGAACAACACTGAAACTGCTTTACTGCACTTCCACAGGCCCTGTGTCGAAAATAAAACCAACCAACAAGCAAACAAAACACCACCACCACCACCAAAAAAACAAGCAAAAAAAGAAATAAATCCAATTGGATCAAGGAACAAATACTCACACGAAAGGAGATACATCTCTAGAAGTTGACTGAAGAAAAGAGAAGATAACATTGTCTAATTAGAGTATATATATATATATATATATATATATATATATATATATATATATTAGCCTTCTACTTAACTATAAGAACAATTCACATTTTTTTAGGTCAAGACACTATTGCAAGAACATCTAGAACTGTTATTTCATTTAAACCTTGCAGCAACAGCTAGAGTGGTGGTGCCCATATCACCCCAGCAGCGGCAGGCAGGGCTCCATGAGATGAAGGCCAGCCAGGGCTACACAGTGAGACTCTGTTAAACAGACAAACAGTCAGTCTTGCAGCAAAAAAAGACCTATAATGGTGAAACCACCTTTTTAACTTCAGAGAAATTAAAAAACTTATCAAAGAGAAAAAAATACTTTGTTTATTCATTGGATTTATGCTAAGCTTATGCAATACATTATAAATATTTTACATATAAGATTATAATATATCGTCTTAATAAAATTACATTAATAAGCTTATATAATCTATACTGAGCTTATGTAATCTCTTGACTAAGATGAATGTGCACTCCCCCCAGTGTTACTGTGGATCTCATCTTCTTATGTAATTTTATGTACATCGGTGTTCTGCCTCTGTGAGGACGTGGATCCCCAGGAACTGGAATTCTAGACAGCTCTGAGCTGCCATGTGCCACTGAACCTTGGTCCTCTGGAAAGCAGCCAGTGCAGTGTTTCGCCTTCTCTCTATCCCCATGCGGACCGGAAAACTGGCCTTTAATACATTTCGGAACTCAGGGATTCTCTTCAGTCACCTCAGCTACTACTGCTCTATCAGTTCTGACATTTTATCTCTTCTGTGACACGGGAAAACAGAAGTGGATTTTATAGGTAATAAAACAATTAACTTCAGTTTAAGGGTGTCTTTACTGTTTACAAATGCTGGTTACAAGGTGAGAAGGGTAAGCAGCGCACACAATGCAGTGTCTATACAAGTCCTTCCATGTCAAGCTCTTGGGAACAATCACTTACCAGTGGCTTGTGCAGCTCTACACGTACACGGTTCATGCCCAAGGGAGGAAATCTCTTAACACGGAGGGTGGTCAACCGTGCCTATACTTTGTTTCATGCCTTTCTTTTCGTCTGGAGTCTCAGCTACTAATGAGACTAACACCACCGTGTTACTCATTACTGTTTGCATTTGCCTTGACTGCACTAGCTTGTTTACGTCTTAAGGACTAAAAACCAAAGAGTCACCTTCTCCAGTGTCTTCTCTTTCTTTTGAGAACAGGGTGAAGACAGTTGCTTTTTTGGTGGCTTAGTAAATTTCTTTGGCTTCTCCTTTTTCCCTGATAAACAAAGGACAATATTAGGAACAAGAGTCTCATTCCCTGCCAACGCCACTGCTATTTCTCAATAAAACAGACACTTAACCAATTCCATTTCTGAGAAGAGAGAGGACGAGGAGGGCCTGCAAAGTCGACACAGGAGTCAGACTGAAGCTGCCACAAAGGGCTCATTCCAATCTTACCTCTTCTTTGTACTTGATCAGAAGCTTTGAACAATGAAGGCAGAGTAAGCAAGCCCACGGCTTTGAGTGCTAACTTAAAATGTCAGTGAAAATTACATATTTATTTATCTAATTTGACAGTGGAATCAACTTAGAAAAAATGTGATTTGAGAATAAGGGACAGAGCATCGATGTACGCACACAAACGCCTTCAAATGAATTTTGTTTGGGAAGGAGGTAAGGCAGGGATGGTTTGGGAAGCAGGATGGGACAAATTATATTCTGAATGTGGCCTCTGAAGTCAATATCCTGAGTCCATTCTGGCCAAGAGAGAAGTGGAATCTGCTGGGGACGGGACAGTACTCTAAGAACAAAGTATAAAGGCAAGGAGAATGCACTGGCTGGCTCTCCCGAACAGACCCCTGTCTACTACCTCCACACTGGCTCTGTCGTGATACAAGGACGAACCTGTCACTACTGCACATGGGAACCTTGTGAGATAAGATGCACACATAATGATCCCGAGAATACCACAGGAGGAAAAGGCAAGATAATAATACATCAAGAGGTATACATGGCTTGACGGCATAAGAGGACATAGGGTAAAGGTATGGAACAGGGCAGGGCAATGCCTTCTAAGTTATTGATATGAAAACAAAATATTATCAAAATAATCAAAGTCAGGCACAGAGTTAGGCAATTTATACCAGAGAACTTTGTGGGATAAGAATGTTGGGTCCTCTTATCTAAAGAGGGACCCACAGGGAAGAACCCAACCTGGACCTGCCCAGGGACAAAACGCAGCTTATAGAGCTGCCATTATAAGGAAGTGTGAGCAGAGCTCTACATACTTAGCTGAGTGTCAAACTATGCCAGTGTGAGAAGCCCTGTCCCCTCAGTAGGCCACCTCTGCTTGCAAGAAAGAACTATTGCTGGTCAGATGACCGGGATTCCTCTGACTCCGACCGAACTCATCCTCGCACATGCCTCAGGCTTCAGATCACTGGGTTAAAGTGTCAGAGGGCACTGACACTTGGATCTGGAAAAACAGCTAAAAGTCTGTGGAGAACTTAGGAAGCAAGGAGACACTAAGGAGTGAGCCCTGGTATCTGACTGGAAACTGTTGGGACTCTTGGTTGTGACAGCTAATCCTCCTTGTCAACCTCACTGTGGACACCGTGACTGAGGCCACGCACTCCTCTGCCTGTGTCCTGTGTGTCTGTGACAGTCCTTCTAAAGAGGCTTCACTGGGGAGGGAGACCCACCTGAATGTGGGCAGTATCACCCAAGGCTTAGTTAGTCTTTATTTATAAGAAAAGTACTTTTTAATAAACACAAAGTGAGGGGCAGAAAGCAGAAAGCATAACTAAAATGGAGTCTCTCTATGTAAGCTCAGGAGACATTTGGAACTAGCAGAAGAATCAGTGAGTGTGAACACAGAACATTAGAAATGACCAAACCTGTGGTATCTGGAAAACCTGCAAGTTTGGAAATCAGACGACATCCTTGTAAGTAATGACTGGTGAGGAAAGTTAGAAAACGCCTGACTGACTATAAGCCAAGCTGGGCATGGTGGTGCACACCTATCTAGTACGTTGGTGGCTGAGGGGAGACTGCCTTAGGCTTACATTTCAAGTACAGGCCAGCAAACATGACATACAAGGCCCCATCTCAAAAAGGAAAACAACACAGGCTTAGGATATAGCTCAGGTGGTAGGATGCTTGGCTACCATGCACAAAGGAGGTAGAAAAGGAGGATCACAAGTTTAAGGGCATTGACTATACAGTAAATTATAAACTAGCTGGGGACATATGAGACCCTGTCTCAAAGCAAAACACACACACACACACACACACACACACACACACACACACAAATTCTAACCCCTGTATATGTATGTGTATTTATGAAAAAAAAAAAGGTCAAAATTTGTCAAGTGTATAGCAGTAGTACTTGGGGTAAAACATTTTAAATTTCCCCAGCATGCTTTAGAAGAAGAAACTAACAATCTGGTTGGACATGATGGCACACAGCTGTAACTCCAAGGAGGACGGAGGACTGGAAGGCCAAGACCACCTGGGGCTACAAGAGACCCTGTCTGAAGCAGCGGGAACAGTAAATGTCCTTCCCATTCATCCACACCAATGACCTAAGCTTCTACTTTAAGAATTAAAAAAATACCTTTCTGGCAGTGATGACGTCCCAGAGAGAACATGGCTTTTGAAAAGACTCACCCTCACCCTCAACAGGAGAGAAGAAACACAAGACAGGCACCTGCTACAGAGCCTAAATTCCTACCTCTGGGATGGAGATGCCCCTTACCCATGCACAACCAGCAACCTTGTGTGTGGCTCCTACAGGAGGATTCTCCTGCAGGAGAAAGAAGCCCTGAAAGCACTGATTCAAGATCAGTGGGAACCATCCTAATAAACTCATTGTGTTTATAAAGCCAGCCGACCAGACAGACAGACAGACAAACAAACTCAGTTCCAAGCAATTCCACAGAAGGGCATACTGTGAGAGCAAATGTAAAACAAACGATAGAGACATCTAGGACATGCAGGTCTGGTTCTTTCAAATCGTTAGTAGTAAAACTCTAAGCTAACCAAGGAAAGAAGACAAATCTAATATGACAACCAGAGACGGCAGCATCACCTGTCCTTCAGATGCAAAAGGACAAGCACTTTGTGCCAATGACTTAGGAGAGATGGGCACAATTTCTTCAACAATATGCATTAGCAAAACACATAAAATATTGAAAACTTGAGCAACATGACAATAAAGAAATCAAATTTATAATTTAAAACCACCTATGCAGAAAACTCCAGGGCCAAACCGTGTCATTGCTGATTTTTATCATGACTTGTGAGAGAAAGTCTGAACATGCAATTATAGAAAAGAGATGTCTGGGCTGGGGGGCTGCTCAGTGACGAACACTGCTGAGGAGCCTGAGACCTCTGTGCCCCCTCTTCTACCCCCTCTCCTACCCCTCTCCTACCCCTCTCTCCACCCCCTCTCCCACCCCATCTCCCACCCTCTCTCCTACCCCATCTCCCTACCCCCTCCTACCCCTTCTCCTACCCCATCTCCCTGCCCTCTCCTCCCCCCCCTCCTACCCCATCTCCCACCCCATCTCCTACCCCATTTCCTACCCTCTCCCTACCCCATCTCCTACCCTCTCTCCCACCCCATCCCCACCCCATCTCCTATCCCATCTCCTACCCCATCTCCTACCCCATTTCCTACCCCCTCTCCTACCCCATCTCCTACCCCCTCTCTCCTACCCCCTCTCCTACCCCCTTTCCTACCCCCTCTCCCATCCCATCTCCTCCCCCCTCTCCCACCCCATCTCCCACCCCATCTCCTACCCCATTCCCACCCCATCTCCCACCCTCTCCCACCCCATCTCCTACCCCTTCTCCTACCCCCATCTCACCCTCTCCCACCCCCTCCCACCCCATCTCCCACTCCCATCTCCTACCCCATTTCCCACCCTCTCTCCCACCCCATCTCCCACCCTCTCCCACCCCATCTCCCTACCCCATCTCCCACCCCATCTCCTATCCCATCTCCCTACCCCATCTCCTACCCCATTTCCTACCCTCTCTCCCTACCCCATCTCCTACCCTCTCTCCCTACCCCCCTCTCCTACCTCCCACCCCATCTCCTACCCCCCTCTCCTACTCCCTCTCCTACCCCTACCAAAAGAGTAAATGATACATTTTTTCATTCAGGAAGTTATGTATATGTGATATCAAAACTCAAAAAAAAAAATTCCTGAGTGCTGAAAACATTCCAATGGACATCAACAAAAATTTCTTAGTAATTTATTAGCATGTCAAATGGTATGAAACATAAACATAATATCTCTTTAACAAATGCAGTTTAACACTTGAAAAGTCAATCAATATCAGACTGACATTATAAAGGGAAAAAGTCTATATGATCTTAAAGTAAAAAATTTGCTACATTACAACATTCATTCACTACAAAAACCTAGAATGCAGACCAGATAGGATCTTTCTTTTTTTTTTTTTTCTTTTTCTTTTTTTTGGAGCTGGGGACCGAGCCCAGGGCCTTGCGCTTGCTAGGCAAGCGCTCTACCACTGAGCTAAATCCCCAACCCTGATAGGATCTTTCTTAACTGAGAAATGTATTCATAGAGACCACTAGTTAGTATTACAATTTAGTGGATAAAGACCAGAAGTTGTAAGTCCCACTAGTTAGTATTACAATTTAGTGGATAAAGACCAGAAGTTGTAAGTCACTTGATGTGGGTACTGGAACTCAAGCGTGGGTCTTCTAGAAGAGCAGCAAGCCTTCTCAATTCTAAACCACCCCCAGAGTACAGACTCTACACAGAGCATGGGTCTACTCTACTTCTCTGTGCTTGTGTGGACGCACGTGTGAGCCTGGGAGAAGACTGCTCCACTACCACGTGGGTTCTAGGCAGGCTCGGCAGGCAGCATGCGTCTCTTCCTAGTGAGCCACCATGCCAGCCTGAGTTAGGGGATATTAATGGATCTTCCTTCTCGTTCCTTTTCCTTGTGTAATCTTACCAGACATAAAAAGCCAATCCCCCATGTTTGCATTAAAAGATTTAGAATATAACTCTCCATATAGTGAGGGTTGATTTTAATTACTTTGTTTCTTGGAAATTTCTTCTTCATCACCGACTTCATCTTCAGTGACCTCAGACCCGGTGGTGTACTCTTCCTCCTCTGAGAACAACGACTGCTGTTTCTAAGTGTAGAGAAAGACTCATCTCTTTCAAATTCCACAGTACTGTCACAGGCAGATCTTCAGAACACACTTACCCGGTAAGAACTATGAAGTGGGGCTAGGGACATGGCACTGCAGTTTCACATGTGCACTACTCTCCTGAAGGTCACCAGCAGCAGGACCATCGCTCACAACTACCCATAACTGACTCCTCAGGGCCAAGTCCTCTGGCCTCTGTGGGCACTCAGACATGCATGTGCACAGACACACAGACAAAGGACAATAAATACTTAAAAATGGACTAATAAAGTACTGGCTCTGGTAATGTCAACACTTGGGAGGCCGAAACAGAAGTATGGTAAGCTTGAGGCTACCCTGTTCTACACAGTGCCTCTATGCCTCAGAAAAATGAACAAACACACACAATCCAGTTATACATGCCAGTGATCCATCCCGGCACTGAGAACACAGAGGCAGGAGGAGTGGGTTCAGAGTCATGTTCTGATTCCAGGCCAGCCTGGGCAACAAGAAATTGTCTGAGAAGTCAAATAGCAAAACAAAACAAAACAACAACAACAAAAAAAACAAAACGCCCCCCCCAGAACTTATTATTAGACTCAAATGTGATTTAGTCACATTTATATGATTTATATGCTTCATTATTTAGTATGTGGACACAGGCAAGAAGAGCTCAGAGAAAACGTCCAGGAGTCTGCTCTCCCCTCCGCCTTGTGGGTTCCAGGGATTACCCCAGGTCTTCAGGCTTGGGGGCAAGCACCCTTAACTGTTATGCCATATCACAGCCCCTAAAAGTGACTTAACGGTGATTTTTAAGTTTTTAAACCAGGGCCTTGAGCTATGGCTCAGTGAATAAGGACATTTGCTGCCCTTGCAAAGGACTACAGTTCACATCTCAGGCCTCAGGGCAGGTGGATCACAATGGCTGGCGGTTCTGATAACGCCCGCCTCTTCTGGCTTCAAGGGCACCCCAACAGTGGTGGCAAGCAGCCATCTTTTCTTTAAGTCTTCTAACCAGAATCTTGCCTCGGCCTTCCAAATTGTGGGACTACAGGCCTGAGTCACCACCACAGGGTGTGTGTTTTTCTTAAATAATCTATGGCATTTTCTTTATACAAGCAAAATTGGAAAGGCCACCCAGAAGACAGACACTTAACCAGTTTGTAAAATCAGATGTTATGATTGCATTATGGAACTTCAACGCAGAAGCAAGAGTCCACAGACGCTGAACCTAGCGGCCCACTTACCAACTGCAGAGTCCAGTTTTTCAGTGACAGAAACTATAAGGAGAAGAGCAGCAGGTTAGCAACCTTGCATGGCAGCTCTGTACTCTCACATGGTTACAAGTTACAGTTTCAGGTTTAACTCATTTAAAACTTAGGCTGAAGGTGATATCTTAGTCTAATGAGTCAGTCTTTAAAAATCCCTGCCTAGCATCAGGAAGACAAACACCAACACCAGCGAGGCTGCAGACACGAGGCTGCAGAAGAAGCCCGCACTCACTGCTGGCAGGAGCCTACACTTGTGCAGCCACTATGGGACTCAGTACCAAGGTTCTTTCATCAACAGACTGAAACTCAAGCTGCCACATGATGACCCAGCATGAGCACGCTGTGTCCACATCCCACCAGCTCCGAGTCCACACATTACAAGACCGTCACCTACTCATGCTCATTGCTGTACTAGTCACAGAAGCCAGGGCAGATCCAGAATGGTGTTTATCAACAAGGGAGTGGCCAAATACAATGTCACACACACACAACGGGACTGAGTGGAGCCCCGGGGAGAACGGCGCCTGCAGGAGAATGGGTGCAAAGGGAAGGAAAGCACTATGCTAAGTGGAGATGCAGAACTTACACATATGTGTATTGCATACATGTATGTAGTGCATGTATTACATGGCTGTTTGTGGGGCACGAAGCTGGGAACGGCAGCACTGTGTTGAGGGCTGAGACCCCCTGCTTTTCCTGGAGCTGTCTGTGTGCTTACATCCGTGTGTGAGGTCTCACTCTGCCCTCTGTCTACTGCCCCTGCTCTCTCCTCACCGTCCCCTTCAACAGTCTCTCCCTCTTCTTCTCGCCCTCTCCCTTCTGTCTGCTGTGTCTCCTGTCTCTCCACTCAGTCCTCTTCATGCTTCCTCTCCTCCTTTTCTGCTGTCCCTCTCTACCTCACCTCTCATCTTTCTGTTTACTCTGTTTTCTTCCTGTCTCTGTTCTTTCTCCATCCTCTTGAACCTGTCTCTCCTACCATGCTTTCCTCTCTGTTCTCATTCTCTCCCTACCCCCCTCTCCTTTTGCCTGGGACCAGCAGGAATGCATTTCGCCTGAGAACAATCCTGCTCCTCTAGTGCACTCTGATAGTTGTGTATAAAATGGAGGACATAGTTCTGCCCTTCTAGGTGTGGCCCCTCTCACTGTCTCTCCTCACTGGCCTCTTGCCTTCCCACATCTCCCATTCTTCCTCTCTCCTTTTCTCTCTTTCTGTCCTGTCTCTCTCTCCTCTCTCCCCTTCTCCCCTCCATCTCTCTCTTATTCTTCCTATGCCCTGCTGAGTGTTGAGAACCTTACCCAAGGGCAGTCCTGTCTTCAGGGCAAGTGGCTGGGAAGCTGTCTCTGTGCTTGCTTACAGTAGAGCACAAAATGACCACTGTGCGTCCCTCCCTCCCTCCCTCTTGCTCTCTCCTGCTCTTTCTCCTCCTATGTTCTCTCTTCTGTGTCTCCTCTCTCCCCTCAGTCTCTCCCTTTCTCGTCTTTCTCCATTAGTTCACTTTTCTCTCCCTCTCCCCTTCTGCCTCGATGAGAATGCATCTTCTGAGAGATGCCCTGCTTTCCCTGTGCTCTCCCATTCATGTATAAGATAGAAGATGAACTCTTTCCTTTTTCTTCTCTCCTGCCTCCCCTTTATCCCAGCTGTCCTTCCTTTCTCCTCTCCCTGCTCCACCCCCATCCTCCCCGTCCCTGTCCCTGTCTCTGTCTCCTCCACGCAGCTCCTCCTTCTCACCTGTATCCTCTTTCTGTAAATTTTCATGTTTACACTCATTATAACCTACACAGTGCACGTGCAAGCCCTATATTGCTGGCCAGCACCAGCGCAGCTGTCAGAGCTCTTCAGTTTCCCACGCAAATTCTGTCTCCCCCATCTAAGGCAGTGTTAACAGATGCCCTGGGCTTGGGTAACAAAAATCACCTGAATCAAGGAATCAAAGCTATTCTGCTCACCCTTAACTCTTTTCAATTTTGAAGCTTTTGAAAAATGAAACACATTTCATATCAAAATACTATAGAATGAGAAGGAACAAAGTATGCACTTCCATTTTCTCCATTCTCAATTCTTTCTTTGTCCATAACAGACGGACTGAAGGGTTTTTACATAAAGCTCTGTCAGTTACCAACTCACTGAAGTCTATAACACATTACTCATTACTCTTCAGTTTCATAACCCAGCAAACCACTGTATTAGGACTGGGCAGTCAGTCCAATTCCAACTTAAACGTACTAGGTGCCTGCCAAAGATAACGTCATCCATAGCTTCATACGTACATTAAATTGAAAAGTTACTCACAGCATTGAGCTCCCCAGTTTTGGAGCCCCACGGTGTATTTGGCTCCAGTAAAATCTCATATTCCAGGCCCTTCTCATCACAGGAGCCAACCCCAGGATCACTTAAATGAAGAAGACATTTTTACAGAAAGACAATCAATTTCTCAACAATTTACAGGCAGGGCTAGAGCACTTGCTACTCTTGTGGAGAAACCTGATTTGGTTCCTAGCACTCACCCTGGGCCTCACAGCCACTGCCACTCCAGTTCTAGGGAAATGTGACACCCTTTCTGCCTCCCTAGGCACTGCACAACAGTGCTCTTGCAGACATGCAGACTACTGTTATTGCAAATATTTCTTACAGCTTAAGAAATACAAGTTCTTGCATGTGGCCTCAGTATTAATACTAGTTCTTGATTATAAGGACATCGCTTAAATATTTACTTTTTTCTTGGGGGGTGGGGTGGGTGGTCTCTGTAGCTCTGGCTATCCTGAAACTCACTCTGCAGACCAGGCTGGCCTCAAACTCACACAAAGAGATTAGTTGCCTCTGGTCTTACATTGCTCTTCCCATGGCTGGCAGTATTTACTTTAATATGTTTAGTAACTGCTCTGGCAGATAGATCACCCCATCAGAGGCACACAGTTGCAATAGAAAAGTCCTATCTGCCAGGTGGTGGGTGGAAAAGGGCTGGTGTACTGGTCTTGCTTTCTGAAAGCCCTGTTAGAGTCCTCTAGCCCAGGACTAGCTTGACAGCTTGTTGCAGGTACAAAACCATGGAAGTGATTGCAATTTAAGAGTTAAGTTACAGAACGGTGGTCCAGCTGCTCTGTCTTACCCATTTGTGCCCGTCAAGTATTTAACAAGTCCCTGGCACCCGGCTAGCTCACTGCACCAGTGGAAGGCCTGTTCAGCATGCTTGAGGCCCGAGGCCTAATCCCAGGAGACGGTGTGAGACCAGGTGGGGGTGGGGTTGGGGTAGGAGTTAAGAAAAGGAGGAAACAAACTCAAAATTTCAAAATTTGGATTTAAGATTTCAGTATTTTTAGTTTCTAAGTTCTTTTTATTAAGTTTTTTTAACACCTTGGACTTCCTGTATTTCTATTTTTATCTGTCAAATGAACCTGTTTTGGGTGTAAAGCATCATAATTTCAGTGAAATGTTCTTTCCCTTCCACCCTCACCTCCTGTTCTGATCTTTTATGTCAACTTAACACAAGCTAGTCACTTGAGAGGAGGGAGCCTCAATTTAAAAACAATGCCTCTGTAAGATCAGGCTGCAGCCAAGCCCTTAGGGCATTTTCTTAATTATGATTTGATGGTGCGGAGCCAACCCTGAGCTGGTGGCCCTGGGTTCTGTAAGACAGCAGCCTGAGCAAGCCTTGAAGAACAAGCTGGTAAGCAGCACCCCATGGCTTCCCCATCAGCTCCTGCCTGCTGGTTCCTGCCCTGCCCCAGTTCCTGTGCTGATTCCTTCAGTAATGAGCTATGATGTGAAACTGTAAGCCAAATAAATAAACCCTTTCCTCCACAACTTGTTTTGGCCGTGTTTCATCACAGCAACAGGACCTCTAATGCTGGGATCAAACCAGATCCTTGTACAGGATAAGCAGCTGTTGTACATCACGCTATATGCCCAGCCCTTCAGTTCAGCGCTCTGAAATTGTAACTATCTCAGGACTGACAATATTTATATGGGAAAACACTTGGGACAGTGGATCATGAAATGGAAACCATTGAATAAAGCTGAAAAGTAGTGTTCCTTTTCCTCACCTAACTGAATCTTTTAAAAACGGTACAGCAATGACATCTTTGTGCTTATGCAGATCATCCAGTATTTTAGCAGTTGGACAAGAAAGCGAATCATCATTTTCCCCTTGGTCATGAAGAAGAACCATGTGGTCCCTCACTTTACAGCCCTGTCAGACATAAGAGACACTGTTAGAGGTAGGTTCATTATACAAACAATCTTCTAAGAGATGCAGTGGTCAGCCATCCATGAGACAGCTATAGTAATGTTACACACACACACACCAGAGCTCAGGGAACATTACAGAAAAGGAGGGAGAAATGTAGGACAGGGAGAAGAAGTACTGTGAGGTGCTATTTTCTGGGCATGGCATGAATACTACACTCAGGAAATCACAGTTAATGTGGTTACCTGTATGTAATGGTTGAGTAAGAATGGCCCCCATAGGCGCATATGTTTAATGCATAGTCATCAGGAAATGGCAGTACTTGGGAAAGATGACTTGTAATTTAACTGCTATGAAGCACAGCAACTCTTATAAATGACAACATTTAATGGGGACTGCCTTACGGTTTTCAGAGGTGGAGTCCTAGGAGGAGCTGGAGACAGTGGTGCACGGTGTGACCAACATACAGTGTACAGACATCTGAAACTTTCAAAGAGTAAAACACGTTACCTTTGTGAGCTGAGTGGGATCAAATCGAAGAACTTTCTGGTTACAGCAGGGGTAAATTCCAGTGCCCACAGTGTTCAGTGAGTTCACTGTGCTGGAGTAAACGACCACCTCTGAGTGGTACTGACAGTGGGAGAATTCAATGCAGAGGAAAGCCTGTGAAAGGAATACATCCGGATTAACAGTTAGTCTCGCCATGAAATAATCTCAACATGCTTTTCTGAAGAGCACGCACTGCGTATTTCATTCTATGACATGCACAGTAACAGCTTGTCTACAGAGGCTCCCAGGGAGGAGCACTTGCAAGGCTTTGAGGCGAGAACAGAGCAGAGGCTCACGTGCTCTTTCTGAGGTGAGGGCAAAAACTGAACGTGTACAGTCGGTGGTACCAACCGTGGGAACTCACTACGATCAGTGAGTTATACAATAATGAACCTCACAGCATGCACTTACACCCCAAAGACGTTTCCCAAGAACAAAGCCAAAGCTGCTTTCTCAAGCCTCAGATGAGTAAAATGTTCTTAGAATAAACATTTAATTAAAACTGACCGATAAATTTTAAGAATTCTGGTGAAATATAAAATAATTTCACCTCACTTGGTTATTCCTTGAATTTTTTGATGGTAAAAACTTAGAATCAGTATCAAAAAAAAACCAAAAAAAAAAAACCAAAAACAAAAACCCAAAAAATAACCCTGTGGCCTAACTTCCAGTCATTAAGACAATAACTTGCCATGGTATGGTTGTGAGATAGGTTATAAATACACATTTAAGTTAAAAAAAAAAAGGCAAAACCAAAATTAACAATTAGTTTAACAACGGAGACAAGTCTCAAAGCATGTTAACAGGACCAGCTACAACGCTCACAGACAGCTAAGGAGTGCAAAGGGAGGCAGGACATTTAGAAAGCGGTAACTTAGGTTGTGCACTGCTGTTCTAGTTGTAGACAATTACTCAAGAGACCAAGCGCATGCTTTTGTGAAAACCTGTACGGAAATATTTACAGCAATTGTCTTCACAAAGGCTCCAAACTAAAAGCACTACACGTCTGTCAGCTGGATTGTTAAACAACTGTGCGATGCTCACAACAGAAGGCTGCTTAACAGTGAAAGGAGATAGACTCACGAAACGAAAGACTCTCCAGTCAGGTAGTTAATACTGAATGACTCTATCTATGTGACTTCCTAGACAAGGAGAAACTGCAGACGGATGATTTAACAGTGACTGCCAACCACTAAGAAGGAGCTGGTTTTAAAAAGAGCACAGGGAACCAATACTGGAAATGATCTATGCTCTGATGGTAGTAACATCACCGTATGCACCAACCTCACAAACTGGATTAACGGTTTCCTCTAGAAGATATACTCCAATAAATCCAGTGTTAAACATTTTGCAACACGGAGAACATAATGAGTAGGATTTACATACAGTCTGGCACTCCAAACTCTGACTGTTTTGATAAACTGTCCTTCTTGCTGCTGAAAATCAAGGGAGTGAAAAATCTAAAGGGAGGGTGTTTTTTATGATTTTTATGTAGAAAACTTTGAAATTATGTAATATTAATCAGGAATGACTGACTCTGTAAAAAGTTTTAAGTCTTTTCAAGGTCTAACACACTTGTGCTTTTGCTAAAAATTCAAATTATTAAAACCATGAACAAGGCTGGGAACACAGCTCAGTGGTACAGCCTGAGGCCCAACTTTAGAGCCCACAATAGTATGGGGGTCAGGGAAAGAACAAAATATTTTAGGAAATGCAATTGTCACTAAGAATTTAGGTGTGGTGATACACACGCATAATAGCAGCACTAGGGAGGCTGACATGGAGGGTCATAAGTTCAAGGCCAGCACAGGCTACACAGACACCTTGTCTTGAAAATTAAAACAACGGAAGGTCTAAAGTGATCCTGAATTTTAAAGGAGTTTATGGCCCAACTGGGAAATAGTTTGACTAGAAATAAGAGCAATGAAGATATCTATCTATCTATCTATCTATCTATCTATCTATCTATCTATCTATCTATCTAGATATATATCTTTATTTTTGTATAAAAATAAATATTTATATATAATAAATATATATGTGTTCATATGTATACACACATACCTTAAAAAATGGATTAGATAACAAAGATTCTGTTGCACTTGTTTCAGCAATAAACATAAGAAAGAAAAAAGGGAAAAATGACAAAAGAAATAAAGGCAGATACAGACAATGCAGTTCCACTCTCGCCACTAGTTTCCTTAACCCTCACCTGGTAACACCTTGAACAAGTCAGCCAATTGATTGTTCCCCACAGACGCCAATAAACATCTCTCCAAGATTTTAATTCTTCAAAAAGACTATTCAAATATTCATGGACATCCCAGGTTTTATCTCTGGAAAGAAAGCCTCGATTAATACACTTGAGGAACACAATCTGTTTTAACCAAGTGTTTCAGCATTTGTGGCTCATTTCCAAGAATACTCAAGTGGTACGTGTGCTATGGACTACACTGAAAAACAGGTTCAACTTCCTTTGAACATTAACTCTGTGGGCAACAGAAGAAAGTATGACGATGTTGAATACATCCTTATTTTGTTGAACTAAAATATTATTAATTGGGCTGGAGAGATGGCTCAGTGGTTAAGAGCACTGACTATTCTTCCAGAGGTCCTGAGTTCAATTCCCAGCAACCACATGGGATCCTATAATAGGATCAGATGCCCTCGTTTGGTGTGTCTGAAGACAACTACAGTGTACTTATAGTAAATAAATAAATAAATAAATAAATAAATAAATCCGTTGAATATCTCTCTAGAAATATTAATTAAATAGTTTAAACAGGCCAGTAGTTAAGAATCAGGAGAGGTTTGTCAAACAGTACCTTTACTTCATTTCACTTTACTTAAAAAATTGTTTACTATATATGAATTTGAGTTTACATGTGTGCATGTGCCACACTGTGTGTGTGTGTGTGCGTGTGTGTGCGCACGCGCATGCGCGCATGAACAGAAACACATATATAGGCCAACAGGACAATCTGTGGGAATTGGTTTGCTCTTTCACCATTGTAGAGAGACTCTTGTGCAATGTATGGCAGCATCGTCTATCAATAAAATGATGTTGGCCTATTAGCTTAAGCAGGAAATAGGAGGTGGGTGTTCTGGTACAGAGACAGTATTTCTGGAATAGAGTCAGGTGTGAGAGGTTTGCCCCACAAGTCATTTCACGAACTCTGGGACCTTTATTTTAGCTGTACATGTTGCACGTGTGCTGTTATTATTAGTGCTTCTAAATCAATTAAGTCATGACTTATTACATTCCTTTTCAACAGTATTTTCTAGTACTTAGGCAATATAAATATAGTATTACTAAGTGCTGTATGTCTCAATACTGTAGGCCTTCACTGTATACATTTAACATTGGGCAAAGACATACACCACATTTGCCACGATCATATATAACTGCAGTGTTTATTTATCTGAGTCAGGTTATCTCTCTATAGCTATGCATGTACGTGTGTATGTATGTACGTATGTATGTATCCCTGTCAGGTTCTTACTAGATAGCCCAGGCTGGCCTGGAGCTTGCTCAGTGGGCCCTCAAGAAACGAGATGCCAATGCCCGAGCCTCTGGAATGCTGGAATCACAGGGGTGGCTACTATACCCAGCTTCTTTCTAAGATTCCATTTAAAACTTTAAAAATTTTCATTATTTTTGTGTGTAGTTCAGTAAATAATGTGTAAATACCTTATTATGAACTACACAGGCACATCTGTCTTAAAAATTATTTAAAGACAATTTTTAAAGTTAAGACAGGATTGCACCCTATAGCCTGTTGCCTTGAACTAGTAGTACCCCTCCTGTATCACTCTTCCTAATGCTGGCATTATAGGCATTGAGACACCCACCATGCCTGGCTTTAATGAAATTTGTTTATGTAAAACATATTGTTCCCTTTACTTTTTATTTATGAATGAATATTTTGTCTGCATGTATACCTGTGCACCAGGTTTGTGCAGTGCCCAAAGAGGTCAGAAGAGGGCATCAGATGTTCCAGAACTCGAGGTAAGAGAGGGTTGTGAGTTGCCATGTGGATGCTAGGAATTGAACATGGGTCCACTGAAGAGCAGTCAGTGCTTTTAACTGACCAAAAGGCAATTTCTAAAATGTTTGTATCAACTGTTTTCTTGTAGAAGAATAACTAGAACACCAAAAGCAGATGCTGACATTAATGCCGATTTACTCTTTCCACTTACTACTACTAACAGTTATTGCTGTTAGAATTGAAGTAATTTTCAAAAGACAAAGTCTCAAGACATATATATATATATGTATACACACATATTTTATACACACACACACACACACACACACACACACACACACACGATTCCATGTGCTTATAAGTAGTGAAAATTCTGCAACTACTTATTGAGAGAAAAATAAAACATTTTAAAGTTGACTGTGGTATTAATACTAACATCAAATTAAGGGTTGTTTTGTATTTGTTTTTTAAATCTTTTTTAAGCTCATCTTCTAAAAATGATTTTTCATTTCTATGTCATTGGTGTTTGGTCTGCATCTTTGTCTGTATGAGGGTGTCAGATCCCCTACAACGTGAGTTTCAGTTGTGAGCCGCCATGTGAGTGCCAAGGATTGAGCCCCAGTCCTCAGGAAGAGCGGCCAGAGCTCTTAACGTCTGAGCCAGCTCTCCAGCCCTCCATCCCCTGTATTTTTATTTTAATGTTTCAAATATAATGCTTGAAGAGTCTTTTTTGTAACCAAACAGTGGTATTTGTGTTACAGCTGATCTGAACTGATCCTTCTGCCTTCATTTCTCAAGTTCTTGGGTTACAGATGTCAGGTTAAGTGTGTACGTGTGATGTGTGTACTGGATACAAGCATGCATGCAGTGGGAGATTGTGGCTATGTGCATGTGCACGGAGGCCAGAGGACATTAGTTGTCTGTCTGTCACTATCTAAGACTTGAGAAGGGAGTTCTACTAAACCTGGAGCTCACTGGCTCACCATCAGGCTCAGGGACCCTTCACCCCAGCCTTTGTGTTACAAGCATAAGCTGCCACAATCAGCTCTTATGTGGGCGCTGGGAATCCAAACTCAGGTCTTCATGCTTATGCACAAGCACGGTATGCACTGAGTCATCTCTTCAGTCCACTCACACACTTTTAATACAGAAAAGAACCATGTAGAGCAACAGTTAATATTTTAGTGATTATGTTCTTTAAGTGTTTTTTACAAAAATATATCCCAGGCTGGTTCTGACCACTATGTAGCCAAGTATGACTTTAATTTTCTGTGATCATCTTGCTTCCATACCCAGAGCACTGGGATGGCATCTTCAGGGCTCAGCCATTCTGCAAGTCCAGGACAGCACTTTAGGGGTTGGGTGGAGATGCTTAAATCCCAATGATTCCAGAAGGAAGTCTGTAAAGAACTCTGACACTGCAAGCCACGAGACAAAGCAGACTGTGGCTGGCTGCTGAGAGGGTCTAGAGTGTCACCCCAGTCTGATCGGCAAACCATCCGGACAGAAGCAGTAGGCCTGGCTCTCCCCAACACTCGGCTGTGTTGGGTTGCGGGGAAACATGGCTGCCCCACTTGTGAACATTAAGAGTTGGATTTTGCCATTGGACAGGAAGCATGAACAGAAAGAAGGGAGGTCCCTGGAGCAAATGTTGAGCCTTGAAGTTCACTAAGTGCTTTCAGGGGCTGGAGTTGCGGGCTTGGAGAGGCCTAGTTTGATCCCTAGTCTCAGGTTGTGCCAGCTCTGGGGGATTTGACACCGTTGGTCTTTGAGAACACCTACGCTCATGCACACATGAGTAGTTTTTAAAAAGAAATAATTTGCTACGTTTGTACAGCTATATGCCTGTATTTTAGCTTGTTCAGTCATTTGGATTTCTTGGAAAAGAGGGCAGCTAGTTCATATATTTAATAAGTAATGAGTGATCTTGTTAAACACTCTCATTGACTCAGTAATACCTCTTTGTAAAAGTTCCTAACAGTAGGATGCTGCCAAAGAGGATGTGTGTCTTGAAAATTTCTCTTCTTCTGAGATATGTCACCAACTCAGAATATAAGCATGATACGTATTATATACTGATAAAGTATAACCAAGATGAAGAATAGAGTACCTTAATGTTTCAGTCATCAAGAATAAACTGAAAATAAATTTAGTTCTTATAAAATTCAATAGAATACTTACATAGATAAAAATGTTAGTGATAAATCACCTTAATGGTACTGACCAGAATATTTTAAGACTAATATATAGAATAATTTGTAACATTTTGAAGTTCTAGGGCATTATGAAACTCACCTAGTAAATATCATGTAGCTTTTACAATAACTTTGTTTGGAAGCAGCACTTTTCTAAGTCTAGTTAGGCTTATGCTCAGCTGCTGTCCTGCTGCTTACAGAAGTAGTTACACAGGATGTGTATGCTGGTGCTGCATATAATTCTGACACTTGGAGGTAGGAAGACATTAGGTTCAGTTAGTTTAGACTATATAGCAAACAAGACTTGGTCTCTATACACCAGAAAAGTAAGCTACGTTTTTATAAGTACTCTTGAAATTCACATGTAAAAACCGTAGTTACTCTTCACCGCACCTTATGTGGATGTAGATAATATTTCCATGTCGATCCACATTGATTTTTCCAGGGATGCAAGAAATTCTTCTTTCTGTTTCTCTAGTTAAAAGTTTCTTACACAAACAGCATCTGTAACAAAAAGGAAATGCTAGAAAGCACTCAAGAAAAGAATTCAATGTGGCAGGTAGTACAGCTACATTATACAGCACACCAAGAAAAACGTGTTACCGATAGAGTGTTGCTGCATTATTTCGAGAATCTGGATTGAAGTATTCAGGATCAAACAGTCTTTCAATCTTCTTACAAAACAGTTTGCTATTAAAAGACAAACGATGGATAAATTAAATATCTATATTTAGTATCTTAAAGCTAGTGGTCTTCCTCCTTCCCTCCCCCCTTCCTTTCTTCTCCCCTGCCTGTGTGTGTGTGTGTGTGTGTGTGTGTGTGTGTGTGTGTGTGTGTGTGTGTGTGTGTGTGTGTGTGTGTGTGCGTGTGTGTGTGCGTGTGTGTGCGTGTGTGTGCGTGTGTGTGTGTGTGTGTGTGTGCGTGTGTGCGTGTGTTTACTTGTGCATCATATATGGGGGACAGAGGTCCACTCCGGAAATCTTCCTCTCTTATTCCTCACTCTTTTCTTCCCTTTTCCCCTTCCTTTTCAGTGCCTTCTGTCTCTATCCCCCAGTGCTGGAGTTACAGATTCACACTGCTACACCTGACCTTTTTTTGTGGGTGCTGGTGATTCTCATACTTACAAAGCACACATTTTATGCATTAAACCATCTCTCTAGCCCTAAATTTAGCTTATGGTGACAAAAATAAGTATTATCCTTATACATTCCTGTATAAAACAAGTTTCCCAAGGAGCTTCTCTTTGGGTATTACATTTTTGCACTTCTAATAAGCCTATTGTTGATCAAAATTATCTTCTTCTGTTTTTTTTTAAATTACATATTTATTGTGTGTGTGTGTGTGTGTGTGTGTGTGTGTGTGTGTGTGTCTGTGTGTTTGAGCGCATGCGCACGTGTGCCCCACAATATGTACATGGAGATCCAGGAAGTGTTTTCAGGAGTCAGTTCTTTCCCTCTACCATGTGTGTCCTGGGGACTGAATTCGGGTCATTAGTCTTGGCAGTAAGTGCACTTAACCCCTGAGTTATCTTGCCAACTTTTTAGAGGCAGGGTCTCTTGCAATTCAAGTACTTTAAACTTATTCTGTAGCTCAGGCTGACCTCGAACTCCTAACTCGCTTGCCTCCTCTGCTTCAAATGGTAATTATAGGCTCATGCACCAGGACACCCATTTTTGCTCACATTTCCTGACTTGTTTTTCAGAAATAGGGTTTCACTATGTAGTTCAGGCTGGCCTCAGACTTGGGTCTTCCTACATTAGCATCTTGAGTGCTAGAGTTATAGGAATATGTTACCATATGTGTCAAGAATATATTTCACCAGAAAAGAAGCTGACAGACATCTGCTTTTCTTTCACTTCTTTTTTACTGGAATATTCAAGATTAACAATTTACAAATTTAACAGCCTGAGTCTATCAATAATTAGGCATATGACTTTGAGTAACTTGCTTTTTTGAACTTTGTTTTCTCATCTATTACATGTGGCTAGTGGGGCCAGCAGATGCCCAAGAAAATAATAGCAAAGGAGAAGTGATGCCCAAAGGTTATTCTCTGACTTTCATTGGTACACAGTGACAGGTGCCTCTACCTGCTCTATGATACATCAAACAAAAGTCAAGTGAAAATAATAAAATATGGCTAGTCACTACAAGCTCATAAGGTTCATGAGGATAAAACTGTTTTCAAATAACGCCAGGCACTGTATGAAGAAATGAATGGTAAGTACTTATCACACGTATTGGAACTGAGCTTGGAGTCCCCTCCATGTGCCCTTCCTGTCTCCATCTCCCTTAATAGATTTGGGTTGGTCTTAAAGGCCATTCCCATTTTCATGTATGTTCTTAGGTAATTTCCTTATATTTCATTCCCTTAGGGGCTGAATTCTTGGATAATCTTCTTCATTATCAATTTCTATTTCTTTTAATGGACTGATTAGCAAATTAAAAACAAACTCTAGCACCATCTTTAAAAAACACCTCTTTTGAGTCCATTTACCCTAACAAATTGCCAATCTCTTTCTTTTTCTAAGCAACCATTCAGAGCAAACATCTGCACACTTTCTACACCCAGGACCCATCTCCTCTGCGCATGAGCTGTGCTCCACACTGTTGTCAATCACCTTCCCCTTTCAGAACTCTCTTTGGTTTTCCCTTCCTTTCTAGTTTACTGGCTTTTATAAGTGCCTCTGATTTTACTTCTCTGCCAAACCTTTAACTAATGAGTAGCCTTTATTAATTAATACTCTCTAGGTAACAGAAAATAAATTACAATAGCATTTATAATAGTGAGAAATTAAATACCTAGGAATAAGTATATAGAAAGTTATATTGTGTTTACTCACTATAAGATTTGGTATTAAGATTCTAAAACCAGGCTGGAGAGATGGCTCAGTGGTAAGAGCACTGACTGTTCTTCCAGAGGTCCTGAGTTCAAATCCCAGCAACCACATAGTGGCTCACAACCATCTGTAATGAGATCTGATGCCCTCTTCTGGTGTGTTTGAAGACAGCTACAGTGTACTTATATACATAAATAAATAATGCTTTAAAAAGATTTTAAAACCATGGCTGGAGAGGTGGGGCACATTGCTCTTGCAGACTATCCCAGTTCAGATCCCAGTATCCTCTCTGGGTGGCTCATAAACTCCTGCAGCTCAGGGCAAGGGGTCTGATCCCATCTTTTTTCTCTGTAGGCATTGTACAACACGTATGTATGTGTGCACGACACACACACACATACTCACACACACACATACACTCACACACACACACTCACACACACATACTCACACACTCACACACACACTCACACACACACTCACACACACATACACTCACACACACACATACTCACACAAATGCACACTCATACACTAAAATCAAATGCAATAAAACAATTTTAATCATTAAGATTTAACCATATGCTTTTGGCTTTTTATTTAAAAATAAAATAGAAATATATTGTTATAGATTTTAAAATAGAAATCTCACTAAAATTAAGAAGAAATATACTTAATAAAATATAATAGGTTTAAAAGGACAGTTTAAAGATTACCTCCTAAACTTATCTTTTTTGTCTTTTAAGTCATCAATCTCGTTGTGTGTGAACAGGTCAGCTATGCGTGTAAGGAGGTTGACATTGATACAGTTCATGTTGCATGGGGCAGCTACTATGGCATTCATATTTTTATGGCAATACTGAATACATTGTTCAACCTGAAAAACACAAAATAAAAATGATATTGTTAGAGTAAGACCTTTCAGACAAAATTCATGAAAAGTCTAGCATGCATATATATATATATGTATACACACACACACACACACACACATACACACATATAGTCAGTAACTAGGTTTTGCCAATTTTGTTGATGAATGCTATTAAATAGGTAAATTTAAAAACACACGTAGCTAAACTATTTCTAATTCATTTTACTTAAAGCGATAGTGTATTCTGAGTGACAGCAGCAGATATAAATCTAAATCTGTACACTATAGTGCATATTCAAATGACTTCTTAGTTTTATTTATGTACATTGGTATTTTGCCTGCATGCGTATCTGTGAGGATATCTTGTAATTATACAGTATTATATAGTGGTTGCTGTGACTTGAACCCAGGTCCTTGGAAGAGCAGTCAGTGCTCTTAACCACTGGGCTATCTCTCCAGCCCCTCAAATGACTTTTTTTTTTTTTTTAAAGATTTATTTATTTATTTTTGTATATGAGTACACTGTAGCTGTCTTCATGCACACCAGAAGAGGGCATCGGATCCCATTACAGATGGTTGTGAGCCACCATGTGGTTGCTGGGATTTGAACTCAGGACCTCTGGAAGAGCAGTCGGTGCTCTTAACCACTGAGCCATCTCTCCAGCCCTCAAATGACTTCTTATAGTTTGTCTCATTCTTGTAGGTAAGAGAGTTAAAATTTCAGCCATTTAAGTATTTCCTCAGTCTGTTTTATCTGATCTCTCACTTCCTTCTGTTCTAACCTGAGGTGGATCTATTAGTGTGAGAGTAGAGAGAGTAGTCTCCTACTTTCCAAACACTGTGCTGACATGTGAAAGTCATCTTTTAGGGCTTAGGTTTCCAACCTCAGCGTTTAAGAACTCTGAATTTTTTCCTGTACTCCTTGCTTGAAGCCAATATAATCGGCTCCCTGAGAAGACAAGGAGTACAGTACCTAGTGAGAGCCAAGCAAGCTGTGAGCTCCTCTGCCAACATAGCGAAGTAGCATTCAGCTCTGTACAGGAACAAATCCCAAGCCTTTATCTAAACGATAACTATAAAATGTCAACCATGAGCATATGAAGCCATTTGAATTCTAAAGATATTTTGGTTTTTGTTTTGTGACATCAAGTTTGACTATGCATCCTATGCTGGCCTAAGTATTTATTAAATAAATAAAAAAATAAATATCTTTAACATTATAGCTTGAAATAGATGTGTATATATTATAGTTTTATATTTGATCAACCATTCAAGCAATCGATATGAGATATGATGTAAACATAAACTACACTTAGTAGCTGGATATGTGCTTTTTGTTTATTGAACCATAAGGAAGACACAGAATATAACATGCCTAAAAAGCTGGGCAGGGGAGGCACATGCCTTTAATCCCAGCACTCAGGAGGCCAAGACAAGCAGATCTCTGACTTTAAGGCCAGCCTGGTCTACAGAATGAGTTCCAGGACAGCCAGGGCTACACAAAGAAACTCTGTCTCAGAACAAAAACCAAAACCAAAACCAAACAAAGCCTAAATATGATTTAAATAGTAAAGTAATATATTCCAATTAATTCTTCTTTTGTCAGTGATAGGACAAAAATCTTGGAATAAAATTTATTCTGTTTAGTCACAAATTATACAATGGTTGCTCCAACTATAGACATACAAATGATACACAGTAGCCTTAACCCCTTCTCACCAGAACAAAGTATTGTTACAAATTATACTCTTGAACTAACAACTATTTTGCTTTCTATACATTCAGAAGGGGGAAAGCATTAGGTCAATAAAGGGGCTTAGATATTTAAAATGAATACTTACTAATGAATCCATCTTCAAGAACTCTGAAGAAATAAGGATTGAAATGACATTTCCTGGCTCTAATAAAAAGAAAGAGCATGAAATTTCCTTTTGATATTTAACTCAGTCTTCTCTTTTCATCTTAGAAGAGTTTGTTACTTTAATAAAAATGCTATGCCTTGGTTATATCGGTTAACTTGGTTACAAAGGAGAGATTTAATTTAAACCATGGGTAGAGAGAGACGTGGCAAACTTCCTGGATTAGATCCATGTTACGTAGCTGAAGAGAATGACGTGCAAGAGTGACAGTGAGAGAAGTCAGACAGGGATTGCTGAGGGCACTGATTCGGGAAGTTATTTCAAAAGGCAGTCGTGCTGGCAAATAAATACTGAAATTTAAAAGACTCTGAAACGCAATGAGAAATCTCCTGACAAAATGCTGAAGTCTCACGTTACTGCCACACTAGGTGGGTCTCCCGGCACACAGAGAGGGGAAGAAGGTAAATCTGTCATCTCCATGAAATATATTTAAGAAGAAAAAACCCCAGTCGTTTTCCCTCATTCTGGTACCAATAATCACTCTAAACACTTTGTAGCAGAACAATGGGTAAGTAATTCCAACATATCCCAAGTATCAGTTCTAGTTAAAGGTTCTCAAGCTGGTGGGAAAGCTTCTTGGGAAACTGTTCTTGAGGATACACCATCCAATTAAGAACCAGTGCCTTAATTACAGGAGATTTAAGTAAGCATCCTTTCTTAGTTAAGATAAAGACTGCTTCTAGAAAAACATTACATTTACAGCAGTGGCTATTTCTTTATACATGAATATGCTACAGTAAACACATTTTGGTGTGTGTGCATGTGTGTGTATATAATCTTACTTTTTTGTAACAGGCTACTATTCACCACACACACACACACACACACACTCATTCATTCATTCATTCATGACTAGATAATCTGAAATCTGGTCTTTGGCTTAAATTTTTTAAAAGACAATTTAAAAATGTTTAAGAACTTTTTTTTGTACGTGGGTGTTTTGCATGTATATATGTCTGCACTGTGTACATGCACTACCTGAGGAGGACAGAAAGGGCACAGGATCTCCTAAAACTGGAGTTACAGATGGTTGTGAGCCACCATACTGGGAATCCAACCTAATGTCCCCTGGACAATGTTCTTAATCACTGAGCCATCTCTCCAGCCTGGCTGAAATTTGACTTAATCTTAGAATTAGAATTTTTATCGAAAACATTCTTATTTAGAAATCTTTCCCATAAGTTTTGTCATTATAATATCATAAATTTTTATGTCCTTTCAATACTATAAGCATATTAGTAGATTTTTGTTTGCTCACAGTGCTAAGAACTGAGCCCCAGTCCTCGTGAACACTAGGTGAGCACTCTACCACTGGGACGCACTGCCACCCTCTATTATGTGTATTTATTATGTGAATTCTGATGTTGCATAGATTGTATTATTTCTTATATAAGTCTGTGCTCACTGCAAGATTACTTACTATTCTTTTTAATGGCTATCTTAACATGTAAAATAATGGGTTTCATTATGACATTTTCATATATACATGTCCCTTAACAGTGGCCTTATTATCATTAAGGACACTGTCTCTCACATTTTTAGTTTCAGGACTTCTTTACAATCTTAAAAACAGACTCCTAAACAGCTTGCTTATGTGGTCATATGCATCAATATCTACCATATTAGAAATTATGTAAGGAGAGAAATTTTTAGAAGTCAGTTTTAAAATACAATAATCTTATTAATTGTAAACATATTTTTTGTGAAAATATCTTCAAAATGAAAACGACACAGTGAGGGGCACTGAATGGCTTTTCTGTGACTCCCTCGTCAATGTCTAACTCAACGGACTGCAGGACTCTTCTATCTGCTTCTTTTTGTCTTTCTGAGACAGACTCTCACTCTGCCCCCCAGGCTGGTCTTGAATCATGGCAATACCCTTGTTTTAAGCATCCCATATGCTTAAATTATAAGCATGAACCACCGTGTCTGGCTTTATGTCAGCTTCTTCTGCATTCAATTTGTGTGTAGACTGCTTCTGGCTGTTAAGCTAAACCATGACAAACAGTATTTCTTGAAGGTTGAGTGTGACAGAATCTGAGTCCTATCAGTAAACTTCTACATTGCTCAGTGACTAGTCTCTCACTGTGAGGGAGTCATTAAACCTTTACAGAATTTCTTTTTTAGACAATTTTTGTTTGGAAAAGCTTACTGAATATTCAGACGCTTCACTCTAAAGAGGTATTTAAAAGTCAGAGTGTTAATAAGACCAACAGGATTTCAACAGAACAGGTTTTGTGTATAGAGAAGCTGTCAGTACTACTGGAGCAGGTAAATTTTCTAGAATTCTAATTCCCACTTGGCTTTTTATCACTAATAACACACACTATCAACTATTTTCCCTTACATGGTTAGCTTATTTATATTAAAAAAGTGTCAAGTACCTATCTGAATAATCATAATTTATGAAAGTAGTTTTTTTCAAGTAAACATGTCTTTCTACTTTTAAATGTCAGCTGGTTTAGCTCATAACTTAACTGTAAAGATGATTTCCCTCAAGACAGTCATGTACTGGTATCCATCAGAAGTCCTGAGGACCACACAGACCAACAGGGACAAATACCCAAGGGCTGAGATTTAATAAAGTCATTTTCCTGCTTTGTCAAGAACAAATGAACATACATTTTCCCCCTTTCCTGTTTTAACTATGCGGCCATGGTACGGAGAAAATGAGGATACAGTTTGCTTGTGGTCCTGCTTTGCTCTGGCCACAAAACTCAATCATCTTGCACACCATTGCCTTCCACATTCTGAACAAGCCTTGTATAAATCTCGTTAACCTTGTGCACCTTTGAAAGAGTCTCTAAGACCCTTTCTAGGTTGTATAAAGCATCAGTTTCTGAATATGAACATAAATACTAATAGTCAAATAAACTCCCACACCTCAGTGTGGACCTAAAACAGACACCAGGTGACACACAAATTTCACCACAAAATAAGCAACAGATTGTTTGTTTTTTTTACCTAAAGCAGGAACCTCACAATCTTTACTCTCCTTAGTGTTTCTTTTAACATATTTTATCAACCAGTTGAAAATGTGAACATCGCAATGAACTGAAATGTCCACCTCTTCCCAGCGCTGGGCATCCATAGATAAATATTCAGCAAAGTACTTCATTTCTGATATCAAAAGATCTCGTGGGCAAATAAAATCTTCTTTCAAGCTTTTTGCTTCATCACATACATGGATCACCATGTTTGGCCTTCATAAGAAAATGTTACACAGAAATGAGATTGTTAGAATGTGAGAAGAGGCAAGAGCACAGACATTTAGTAGAGGTTAGAGAACAAAGGGTTTTTGAAGACTTGGAACACAAAAGTATATTTTACAGGGTTTGACATTCAGGATTTCTCATTTCTTGTCTATCTGATTGTACCTCAGATTGTGGCCAATTTTAGCAGGTTGTCCACTTAGTAAAGAAATTAAAAAAATATTGTTACTAAAGGACTAATTATTAGAGAGCTTACATTTTATTGTTCAAGTTTTAATTCCCATAGAGCGAGTAAATAATAGACTTAAATTCTTGTGTAATGACTAACGTCTTTACACCTTTGAAAATAAAAAAAAAATATCTAAAATGATTCAAATTTCAATCAGATTAAAAACCAGTATTACTTAGCTACTTTTAGCATCAACAAAGTTTGGGTCCAGGCATTCATGAAATATATATTAATGAGTACAGATTTAGTAAGTTTACAGGATGCATCTGAAAGTCTGCTTCACAATTAGATACTCCTTGAATTTTACCCTCTGTAAAAGTGATACATGTCTCAAGGTACAGCAGTCTACATACATAACTCTAGGCATGGGAGCCTGCAGTGCCAGATGGGCAGCCACGAGGGAGAAGCCAGTCTGTACTCTATAGTGAGCACCAGGCCATCCTGGGCCATACAGGGAGATCCTGGGTCAAAATCGCAACATCAACCAAAAGAGAAAAGGTAGGGGTAGGGATATAGCTCAGTGGGGAAAGTACACAGAGCTCAATTCCCAGGGCTCACATTAAAGAAACAGTCTTTTGACATGACACACTTTGTAACTCTAGAGCTGGGAAGATCAGGACCTGGCCGCATCCAGCCTAGACAACCTGGAAAGTTCCAGGACATAGAGAACCTGTCTCAAAAAAAAAAAAAAAAAAAAAAGGTAAAACCAAGGTTGTCTTCTGGCTTACATATGCACTGTCACACACATAAATAAAAATATAAGACAAAAACAAAAGCCCAGATGCTGTCTTCATGTCATTACAAAAAGGAAATAAATAGGAAGAAATAAGTACTACAAATGTGAATTACTTTGTGATTAATTCAATTTTACAAAATCAGTGTTTTATATACAATTGGGATATGAGAAAAATATTGTAATCAAAGTCAGGTCAACAAGATGGCTCAGTGGAAAGGGTGCTTGCTGCCTAGTTTGATGGGTGCCTCAGTTTAATCCTGGGTCCAACTGGTGGGGGAGAAAACTGACTTCTACCATTACCCCTGACCGCCATGTTCACTATGGGGCACATCTCAGAACAGCACACTCAAGGCTAACTGGGGACCCGGCTGGACTCTGACTCGGAATGAGTTTTAAGGGCTGCAAACACTGCTCAGGGCTGAGTGCTTCCCTAGCATGTGCAGTACCTAGGCTCAAGCCTCCGCACCAGGAAGAAAGGGAGGTGGGGGCTGGAGCGGGGAGGATGAAAGGTAGCCAGGTAGATGAATTTTGTCATATGTGAACTTTATATTAACAAAGCTGTTGTTATAAATCTACCAAAACTAGAGGTACAGGAAAGACATTTTAGAGGTGAGGAAATGTTTTATATATTCATTAGCTGATAAGTTTTATGGTGTACTGTTTGTTAAAACAAGTAATCATTTACTGTGCATACAACTTATCCTATAGAAATACACAGAACAATTCAAACTATCAAAAGCTGAAGCATACTGAAATACATTCTGGTTTTAAATATCTGTATAGCAATTATATTAAAATAGTTTTAAAATAAACACCTAATTTCATTAATAAGTTTCAAGAATTAATTACTTAAAAGACGTTTCTTTGGGCATTGAAATTTACTTTTCAATGTTCTGTGCTATTACATGTTATTTCTAATTTTTTAAATATGCCAATTTTTTATGAAAACCCCCAAAATATATAATAATACAAGCAAGTAATGTGTTAGGTATCATCTTTGTTGTTCACGCACAGATGATCCTGACTCCAGGGTTTTAGCAGTTGTGTAACATAAGCGCCTAAAGTGTGAGCATTAGCACCAACCATGCACTTTCAGTTAGAGGTGTCGGTATTGACTCTCGTCCAACAAACAACCAGCTCCTACCCTTCAGAGTCTGCAGTCTCTTCTCCAGCATTACGGGCAGTACAGTTCTCACTTTCTGAAGAGCAATTCCTTGTGGTAGCTATACTATGTCTTCCTTAAATACAGAAACAGACACATACAGAAAAAGGGGATGGGTTAGCATTTCTAGCTGAGAATGGGTTTTACTTATGGAATGGTAACACGGTAAATGCAGTTTCCAAGGCAGTTAAGGTGGAATCTCTTGCTCTGATGTTAATATTTTAAAGGCAAATGGAAGAACATAGAAAATGAACCATAAACTGCTAATGTTACAGTGCATTTTCGAAAGACTGTGATGTAGTATTCCAAACTAAGTCAAGGGCTCAAAAGCATAGCACGGCCTCTTCTTCCTCAAGTAAATTTCTATTTCAATATTCTGACAGCGGCTGAAACGAAAGTAACTCATTCTGACAGCTTCTAAAGCCCATGACTTCCAAACATAATTCCAGAAAACATCTCTTCAACCTTGTCACTGTGCCACTTGAATTTCTGTTAAGTTCGTAAGACTAGCGGTAAAAAAAAAGATGATGTAAGAGATGAGCAAGGTTCTCTACTGGTTTTGTTTTGAAGTAGTCTGGCCTGGAAGCATAGGCCTATCATCCCAGCAGTTGGCAAGAAGTGGCAGGAGGATCTTAGTGATTTACACAGTGAGTTTGGGGACAGCCAGGGCTACACAGAGAGATCCCTTCTCAAAACAAACAAAATAAAATTTTAAAGTGGCCATGGTGGTACATATTTCCATCCTAGCACTTGGGAAGACCAGGAGCGCAACATCATCCTCGGCCACATGAGAGGTTTGAGGCCAGCTGGACCACCCGAAACTTTGTTACACGCACACACACACACACACACACACACACACACACACACACACACACACACACACACGTAAAAGTAAAGAGCAGGTCTGAGTAGTACAGCTGGATTACGAACTGACTGGTTTAGTTCTGGGAGACGTCTATTACTCTTTTTAGGTGGAATAAACATGAGACAGGAGAGAAAATGAAACATAAATTTGCTACAAACGTCTATGTTAAATTCATTTCAAATACATGAATAAAGACTGGGAATATGGCTCAGTGGTGGAAGACCTGTATAGCATGAGTAAGGTTATCCACAGCCCTGTATAGGTTGGGTGTGGTGATACAAGCACTCTCAGTACTTGGGAGAGAGGAGGCAGGAAACTCAGAAGTTCAAGGTCATTCTCAACTACGTAGTGAGTTCAAGCCCAGTCTGGGATCGTGACAGCCTTTCTCAAAAAACAAAATTACAGCAAATAAACATATATTAAAAAACTAGGATAACAAACTGAAGTAAATCATTTTGGTATGGTTAAAATTCAGTTATGGAAATAATACTTGACCTATATATTGGCAGTTAAAGTTTTTGAAAAACAACGACGACAATGGAATTTTTATCACAAAGATAAAATACTAAGAGTTTACACAAGTGTTTGAATTAGCCTACAAACAAAGAAAGGAAGGTTGGCTAGAACTTATAAGGACAAGTACTACATTTTATTCTATAACCCTACCTGCTTTAGAAACTGTATCTTGATCAACTGGAGTCTCTTGGAAATCTCCTTGTGCATCCAAAAGTGAAGATTTAATATAAGTGGCTAAAGTTTCAACAGGACCCTCTCCGGCAGCCATTAAAGGGTTATACTGGTTGTCAACAGGTGAACTTCCACAGCTCTTCAGCTCATCAAATCTTTTCACACACTGCAATGACATAAAATGACAAAAACGAAGATTGATAAAAATAAAACAAAACAACAACAACAATCACAACCAAACAACCAAAACCATGTTGTATAAAAATGCAACACTGGTAGTTTCTGGGCCAATCAAAAAGTTTAAAAAGCACATAATGATTTTATATAAGCTTACTATCTTAATACATGCAATTATATTGAGCAATACTATAAGAGTAACCATTAAGTAATCATGAATGATAATCTTCAGTCAATAAAACTTAATGATATATTGTTGAGTGACCTGACTAATAGAAGAGAAGATACATTTATTCATAGTTTTGAATAATCAACTTCAATATCATTAAGATTATATAACTATATAGGCAAAGTAAAAATAATGGAAAAAGAATTTTTTGACTCTATTTGAAGATACTTCATTTTAAAATTATTTTAGATTTATTTATTTTATTTAAAGTGTGCAAGTGGTTTGCCCGCATGTATGTATGTGCACCTTGTGAATGCCTGATGTCCCCAAAAGCCAGAAGAGGGTGCTGCACCCCCGGCAGTGGGATTACCAGGTGGTTATGAGCCTCTGTATGAATGCTGTAACCTGAACCTGGGTCCTTTGCAAGAACAAGTGCTCTTAACAAGGAATCCTCTCTCCAGTACCTAGAGATATTTTTCTATATTTTTTGTTGGGGGATTATGAACAAAATTTGTATGTTTTAGTATGTAAAATTCTGTAACTTAATTTTTTTCTCCTTTAAAAGTCAGAGTAGAAGTTGTTTTTAAAAATGTGTTAACTCGTTGCTAGAAAGAGAGCTAAATGGTTAAGATCACTGGGTGCTCTTCCAAAAAACCCAGGTTCAATTCCCATAGCCCACATAGCAGCTCACAATCGTCTGTTAATTCCAGATCCTGGGCCTCCAAGGGCCCCAAGTACATGGTGCACACACTCATGCAGACAAAACTCCCCAAACATAAATATTTAAATAAGGTAAAAAGTACTTAACTCATAGGAATAATGGACATATGCTCTTGAAGAAGGGTAAAGATTGTCTTTATTAGCCATATTTCCCTTTGGTATGTATCTGTTATCAGTTGGCAATATTAGTAAGTGATTACTTGGCTTTTATTTTTTATTATGTGTTTCCATCAAGTAATACCTAATTCTGTCATCATCTAAGTACTAACCAGGACTAATCTCGCTTAGCTTTGGAGATCAAATGAGACTGGGTTTATTGAGTGGTATGGTCATAGAATTCACCCCACCTTGGGATTAGGAACTGACCCCACTGTCTGATGAGAGTACTGACTGAGCCACTAAGCAATCCCTAGCTCTAATAAAAGTTCTGACTTTCAATGGAAAGCAAAACCAGGAGAACCTGACGTGTAACATTCTATTTTCTTTTCATCTACTGTAGATCTCAGGCTGTCGTACTGAGGACTGATGCCAGGGCCTCAGACACACTAGGGAAGCACTCTACCTACGAAGATGCCAAAGCTGCCAAGGAGGCCACAGAAGGAAGAAGAATTGATCAGAATAGAATTATCTTGGACTAGACTAAACCTAATGGGGAAGGTAGCATCACAGGTCACAGGGAGAGTTTTCCTAGAAGGCAGGGGTGACAGGCTACAAAGATAGAAGGTAAGTCTGACTCTCCCCCACCACTCTGTCCTTGTCTACCCATTTGAAACAAATGTTTTCACTGTCACCCGTTAGATGGCAGAGCCTCCTGCGGCCATTTCAAGACAGTGTCCTGTGGTCTACTTGAAGTCCATCTAGGTAACATGTTACAGGTTTGACTTGATATTCATACACCATTTTTGAGGAGATAAGTGATAGAGATGGCCTTTCTTGTTAAGTTTTGGGTTCATATTTGAATTCTTTCCGTTTCATCTCACGTTTCATCTCATCAATTTTTACACAAATAGTTTTTGTTGATTTTTGTCTGTGCCTGGGCTGTAAATGATGGAAGGTTTTACCATGATTTTTACTTCAGTGACATTAAGACAAATTAGAGTCCTAAACTCAAGAAATAAAACAAAACAGAACAAGAAAACCCAACACTGAGAATAAATAGGTAAAAATGAAACCATCAGAGTAATTACTGGATACTGTAATCCCAGAACTCCAGAGGCTGAGGCAGGAGGATCTTTATGAGTTCCAGGCCAGCCTAGACTACATAGTGAGTTCCTAGTAGTGCACTTTTATAATCCCAACATTTTAGAGGTTAAGGCAAAATATACTTCACACTGAGTTATGTTGTAACGCACGCACACACACACACACACACACACACACACACACACACACACACACACACACACACACACACACACACACACACACACAAATCAGGGGCTGGAGAAATGGCTTAGTGGTTAAGAGCACTGGCTACTCTTCCACAGGATCCAGGTTCAATTCCTAGCACTCACATGGCAACTCACCATAGTCTATAACTCCAGTTCTAGGGAAGTCTGACACACTCACACTAATGCACATAAAATAGTTAAATAAATTATATTTAAAAGCCCACTGAAACCAAAGCACAACAAAAACTGGAGTTTCTAAATCTTAAACTAGTGTCCATGAGTATATTATAAGACTGTTTTCTCTATAAGAATTCTTAAATTTAGGTTTGATTCTGAGTATAAAATTAAAAAGGTCAGCTAGCTCTGTAAGGTAAAGGACACTGTTGTTAGGACAAAACGACAACCAACAGACTGGGAAAAGACCTTTACCAATCCTACAACAGATAGAGGCCTTATATCCAAAATATACAAAGAACTCAAGAAGTTAGACAGCAGGGAGACAAATAACCCTATTAAAAAATGGGGTTCAGAGCTAAACAAAGAATTCACAGCTGAGGAATGCCAAATGGCTGAGAAACACCTAAAGAAATGTTCAACATCTTTAGTCATAAGGGAAATGCAAATCAAAACAACCCTGAGATTTCACCTCACACCAGTGAGAATGGCTAAGATCAAAAATTCAGGTGACAGCAGATGCTGGTGAGGATGGGGAGAAAAAGGAACACTCCTCCATTGTTGGTGGGATTGCAGACTGGTACAACCATTCTGGAAATCAGTCTGGAGGTTCCTCAGAAAATTGGACATTGAACTGCCTGAGGATCCAGCTATACCTCTCTTGGGCATATACCCAAAAGATGCCCCAACATATAAAAAAGACACGTGCTCCACTATGTTCATTGCAGCCTTATTTATAATAGCCAGAAGCTGAAAGAACCCAGATGCCCTTCAACAGAGGAATGGATACAGAAAATGCGTACATCTACACAATGGAATATTACTCAGCTATCAAAAACAATGACTTTATGAAATTCATAGGCAAATGGATGGAACTGGAAAATATCATCCTGAGTGAGGTAACCCAATCACAGAAAAACACACATGGTATGCACTCATTGATAAGTGGCTATTAGCCCAAATGCTTGAATTACCCTAGATGCACAGAACACATGAAACTCAAGAAGGATGACCAAAATGCTAATGCTTCACTCCTTCTTTAAAAGGGGAGCAAGAATACCCTTGGGAAGGAATAGGGAGGCAAAGTTTAGAACAGAGACAGAAGGAACACCCATTCAGAGCCTGCCCCACATGTGGCCCATATATCACATATACAGCCACCAAACTAGATAAGAGGGATGAAGCAAAGAAGTGCAGGCTGACAGGAACCGGATGTAGATCTCTCCTGAGAGACACAGCCAGAATACAGCAAATACATAGGCGAATGCCAGCAGCAAACCACTGAACTGAGAACGGGACTCCCCGTTGAAGGAATCAGAGAAAGGACTGGAAGAGCTTGAAAGGGCTCGAGACCCCATATGAACAACAATGCCAACCAAGTAGGGACTAAGCCACTACCCAAAGACTATACATGGACTGACCCTGGGCTCCAACCTCATAGGTAGCAATGAATAGCCTAGTAAGAGCACCAGTGGAAGGGGAAGCCCTTGGTCCTGCAAGACTGAACCCCAGTGAATGTGATTGTTGGGGGGAGGGTGGTGAGGGGAAGCCCCTATAGAAGGGGAGAGGGGGGTTAGGGGGATGTTGGCCCAGAAACCGGGAAGAGGAGTAACAATCGAAATGTAAATAAGAAATACTCAAGTTAATAAAGATAAAAAAAAAAAAGGTCAGCTAGCCTATCAGTATAAAATTTAAAAGGTCAGCTACGTTATCAGGAGGACTAGCCTATCAGTATTTCAGAGTCCATTTGCTTTTCTCCTGATAATTTATACCGAAGATACGTCAAATGTTCATCATAGACAGTGGTGTATGCCTTTAATCCCGCACTGGGGAAGCAGAGGCAGGTGGAGATGAGGTTTAAGGCCAGCCTGTGCTCTTACATTATTTGTGTTTGTTTATTTATTTATAAAAACATTTATTCATTTACTGAGACAGGGCTTCTCTGTGTAATCCTGGCTGTCCTGGACCTTGCTCTGTAGACCAGGCTGGCCTCGAACTCCTGAGTGTTAGGATTTTAAACTAATGTTCCAGAGGATATAATGCTCCCTTATGGACTCCTTGAACTCTATATGAATGTGGTGCACAGAAATCAATGAAGACCAAACACTCACACACAAAATAAAATAGACACAATTTTTTCACTTGGATGTTTCTTTCAATCTCACTCTGTGTGTGTGTGTGTGTGTGTGTGTGTGTGTGTGTGTGTGTGTGTGTGTGTGTGTTGGGGTGGTGGGGTGTCAATTTTAACCTGTCGCTGCTGCCGTCTGTATGTTTGGGAGGGACCCAGGGATTGCTACTTACCTCTTTGGGTGTTAATCCAGGCACAAGCCTTGCCACAGTTTCCCAGTTGATGGTCTGAGGGATTCCAATCAATGGATAAAGGATCATATCCAGTACCATTTGGTTATTATTAGTCAGGAAATTATTGTTTTCTGGACACCCACGACTCATCTTCTAGAGCTAGAAATAGGGAAAACCCAGTCTTATTACGTCTGAAATTCGGATGTTTCCAGAACATTGTATACTAGTTATAGTCCATTCCTAAAAGTTACCTGCCACTATGTAAAGAAAAAAGACAGAACTAACATAAAGCAAACACAGACTGCTCATCTAAATCTCTCCACCATAAAACCTTTGACAATTACGACTTGAAATGTGGTATATAAGGATGGGCAGATTAAATATGCCATAGAAAGGCAGAATCTTTTGTTTGTTTCAAGACAGGCTTTCTCTGTGGAGTCCTGGCTGCCCTGGAACTCACATTGTGACTCAGAGACTCGCCTGCCCCTGCCTCCTGAGTGCTGGGCTTAAAGGTATACACCAGTACGCCTGGCTTAGAAGGCAGAGTCTTAGAGGCAAACTCCAGGTGACAGGCATTTGGGTTTTTATTACAAAAAAGAAAAAAAACAAACAAAAACAAAAAAGAAAAACCAACTTTGTCCCTGCTATATGTTAATTTTTTCTAGCTAAAATGTTCAGGAAAAGTTGAGTAGACTTTATTTTCCTAAAAAGTCAGTAAGCAGGCAGTATATACAAGGATTATTCATAGATAATAAAGTCAAACCATGAAGAACTCAGTGTGAAGCTTGCTGAAAGTATCATAACTCTGTTCTGTCCCTAAGTAATGCCCTCCTGCTGCTCCTGGAGCAGCTGTCCACGGTGCACACAGTGGACTGTGACTGAGCACAGGGAACTCGCAGACATACAGTGAAGCAGCCTAGCAACTTAACATGGCGGCTAATGGATCTCTGGTTATCATAACAATGTTGTGTTATTTTTGTATGTTTGAGACAACTTCTCTCTGCGAAGGTCATTTTTCAACCCTATCTTCTGAAGCAATGTGACACGGACCTGACTGATCTGGCAAAAAAATGGGTACTAGCGGGAAAAATCAAGAGCCAAAATGGGGGCAGCCACGGAGAGGTGGAGGAGCCCTGTGGTCGCTATGAGAGCAGAGCTCGTCCTAACCCTACAACATAAGGAGACAGGTTTGGAGGGGTCAAGCACTTTGCACGGTGCCATAGATCTACCAAGATGCAGAGGAGGGGCTCACGTTTCAATCTGTGCTCTCCCCATTCTCTAAGGAGGAGTGGGGTGGAGACGGTGTCTTAGGATGGAAAGAAAGGACTGTAAAGCCAGGTACGTTTCAATGACATGACTCTGAAGGCTTTGGCCCATGAGGTGGTCTGGGGAGATCATAAAAAAGAAAGAAAAGAAAAAAAGAAACTACCCATCCAAGCTAAAGTATTTTAGAAAGCTCTTTATGGCAGTGGATTTAAGACACACTAATTTATCCATGCATTCACGAATACTCCATTATGTGTCAGGCACTGCAGCTGAAGCTGGAACAAGAATTATAGAAGAAAACACTGATAAAGGTTTCTGGCTAGTCAGGTTTTTTATAGTGTAGTTGCCATTCGTTTCTAGATTAGGAATACCGCTTGAAAATATGAGCTTCTCTGTGGAAAAGGGTGGCATAATGTAGGGCAAAGATGACTAACCGACCAAGAGCCATGTGCCTAGTCTGGAGGTCCAGCTTGGATTTTAGCATCATCACACGCCACCCTAAAAGCCTATGACAGTCAGTACAGAGAACAAAAAGGATCACCTTGGGAAGGTACGCTGAAGATAATAAAAGCAGCTACAAATGAGGCATGATATGTAAAGACAAAAGACACTTCCCTAGGATTGTGACATTTAAAATAGCTCACCAGAGTAGAAATGTAAAAGCAGTCATTAGCATTAGTTGTTTATATAACCGCTGTCCTAGGGCATCAAATGGCTGTTAAAACAAAACAATCCTATGTGTCTGCATAAACATTAAAAATCAACAGCTTTGATAATATCACGCAGAACCTGGGTTTGGGTCCCGAGTGGTTTCTTATAGTTGTCTATAACTCCAGTTACAGGACTATAATGCCCTCTTCTGGCCCTCATGGGCACTGCACATGTATATGGTGCACACAGATACAGGCAAGCAACCAAACACACAGGCGCACATAAAATAATGAATAAATCTCAAACACAAAAGAACAAAAGAAGCATAAAAAGCATTAAGCATTGTAAAGGCATAGCTTCCGGAGTTGTACCTTACTGAAGGACCAGCACAGTGTAGTAGTTACAAGAATAGATTCTGGAGTCAAACTGTCCAACTTTATATCTTGGTTCTACCAGTAAGATATTCTCTAGTTCAGATAATCCGTGTCTCCGTTTCCTCATCTGCAAAACAAAGGTAAGACAGTAGCGCTCTGTCTCTCTGTGATACTGTGTGGAAGAATCCACTGACACGGTGAAGACTGGATGTTTACAGTAGCATTTCTGAGATCCTTAAGCACATTCATAAAGATAAGAAGACCTAACATGAAGCATGCTGCCAATCAAAGGAATAAAACAGGCTATGAATACTTACCAAGCATCACCATTTTTAGCAGTGCAATCTTGGGCTTGCTATAAGGAAAACGATAACTACCTTTAAGATTACTGTGAGAATTAAATAACACCACAGAGCAACCAGCAGTGTCTAGCATGTAAAATGTGCACCACAATTATGGCAATTTCTTTTTGACTGTTACTGACATAATTGTTTTCAAGAATTTGTTGAATCCCTTAGAAAGCATTGCCCAGAACAAGATTTCCTTTTATCCACCTAGGGTAAGCCTTGTTTTGTAAGGCAGGCTGGCTTCTAACTCATGACTTCAGAGCACAGGGGACAAGGATTACAAACTCAGCTCTTGGGCTGTGCTCTTTACTTTTAATTCCTCAAAAGAATGACCAGCAAAGCAGATAGCACCAACCAGTGTTTGCTGACTTAATAAAGCCTCTGAGCCTTGAAGAAGCAATGTATCTTTTGGAACCCACTCCAAGCTGAAGATTCACAATTTATATGAATATGTAAGTATGCAGTATGAAAATAAATGTGGAATCTTAATTTTCAGTGAACAAAATATTGTTCTCTACTTACATGGGTAAGTGTGCATCACTTTTTCCTAAGGATGCATGATTTGAAAAGGAGTGCTTAATTATAATTTGTTTGGACCTTAGTAGACATTTAGGGTGGGAATGGAGATGAGTGAGGCCCTGGATTTGACAAGCAGCACTGGAAAGAGAAAAGGCAAGAAAACAGTCTAAAGCAGAATTTAAGACAAAGACCCTTTGTGGCTGCTTTTTGATTTTTAATTTCCAGAAAATTTAATTAATTTCCTTTTCTGTTTTTTTGGTGGTGGTGGTGGTGGTGGCAGAGTATACTCTACAAGTGAGCTAAGTCCCTAGTTCTTAATTAAAATTACAAGAATGTTCTCTTCATCAAATTCTAAAAAACTTGTATATTAAATATAATACTCATTTATTCATGTTTATGAATGATTTTTAAGTAACTTGGGGTGAATTTTTTTTTCTCTTGACACAACTGAATCCTTCCAATCAAGGGGAAAAAACTATTGTGTATTCTAGTTAAAGTAATCTATGAGAACGTTTCCTTTAAGGTCTGAATAATATTCAGTCTTAAAACAGCTGGCACATGAATCTCATTCTGGAGAAAGGTATAAACGTATAAGAAACTATGACCAAAAGAAAACATCTGAAACTCAAAATTATCCTCTCGTGCATGACAACATATTTTAAAAGCGTTTAAGGCATAACATATTTGGTAAATAACATTTACCAAAACCTAAAAATTCTATTGTTTAACACATTACACTTTTCCTTATTTTGGCTTATTCGTTTTTCAGTGAAAAGGGGGCTCTTGCTTTTCCCCTAGGCAGAGGCAGGAGTGGAAGGTGGGGGACACTGGGGCAGGTGGAAGGCCTCTGGCACAGCAGAGGGAAGCTGTTAACACTGATCTACAACAGACTTCCTGACTCTCGTCCACATGTGACCCAGGCGGTTGGCTCTGATTCTCAAGGATAGGACAACACTGCCCACCCGGGTAAGTAGCCCTTCCAAGCCCGGGTCCGAGGCTCCCTGCGCGGCGCGTCCTCGGGACCCGGGTTCCGCGGCGTGGGCGCCGACTGGAGGCGCGGGCTGGAGAGGAGCAGACAAAGGCTTCGAAAAGCAGCCTGGCAGGGACGGCGAGGGCCGGAGTCCGGCGGCTGAAGCTGGGCTCGTCGCCAGGCGCGCGGGCGAGAGCGGCGGCAGGCGGGCCGGCTGGGGCTGCGCCCGGGAGTCCGCAGGCTTCCGGACAGCGGGGGCCCCACACGGCCCACCGGCCCGCCCGCCAGCCGGCCCGCCGGGATGGACAGCGGCGCTCCGGCCCTCGCCCACTTCCAGCTCCCGGGTGGCTGCCCCAGCCTCTCATCGTCTCTCTCACCTCCACAGGGCCGCGGCGGCCCTCACCGCACCGGTGTCACCTGCAGCGGCCGGCACCGCCCGCGCTCGCGCCCAGAACGGCGCGACCCGGCGCACACGCCCGGCTGAGGCGGCCTCACGAGCCACGGCCGCACCCGCCTGCGCCCGCTAGCCTGCCGTCCTGCAGTAGCGCCGAGGGGCAGGGCCCGGCTGCGTAGCCCGGCCAATCGCAAGCTAGCGCCGCAGCGCAGCATCCAATGAGTGACGAGCTCCTGCGGGCGGGAGGGTGCGGGCCGGGCCAGAGCGCAGCCCAGCGCTTCGCTGAGCCTGCTCTTCGCCCTGCCCTCTCTGCCTCTTCCTCTCAGGCCTGTCGCAGTGCAGCGTCCCCACCCTCTCAGCGTCCCGTCTCTTAGCAACTAGATCTTGCTCAGCACATGATCTTGGAGCTACTGCTCAAGAAGGGATACGTGGGAGATAAAGGGAGCTCGAATTAAAAGAATGGAGTAAATCTTTCCTTGTCACTCATTTTGCTATAAGCTGCTTAGGTACAACAGAAAAATTATATGCTCTGATAGGGCGTTGGCTGGCGTTTAGAAACATACTGTAAACTGAAAAGCTGGTGACTTCTCAGATGTAGTGTGGAAAATGACATCAATGTTAAACTTGGAAGACTAGTTAACGTTCAGTCTTAGAGCACTAACAGAAGTGGATTAGAGGCCAGAATGTGAGTTTGCGTTGGTTTTGGCAAGATTCAACTAAAACAGTGTCCTCTAACAAGCCAGTTTGCAAGCAGAAAGGGGGGGAGGGGGCGGGCAGTTTATTCTGTGTAAGCTGTATATCAAAAAGAATGTAAAAATAAGTCTCAAGGTTATGGTTTCAATCAAATCTTCATTTCTTTTTGTTTCCCAGAGGAATCTGAAAGTTTTGTTTAATCTCTTTAATCGCCGTATCTGCCAAGGCTTCCCTCCATCCACTCAAATGGATCTCCCCTCCTACTTTGGGGAGATGGTCTCAATGTGCAGGAGGAGTCCAAACTGGGCCCAAGGAATGAGGCTTCCACAGTTGGTAATGGGCCTCAGCCTTCATCGAAGCTCTGAGCAGCACAATAAGAGAAGCACCACGATCATTTGGCAGACTCGGGCTTCCTGCTGGGAGCTAATGGCCCCTGTCTTGCTCTTAGGCGAGAATGCTTGACCATCAGTGGCCACACATGTAGCTTTTGACCTCCAAGTCATCGGCTGCAGCAGGTAAGCCATTCCAATACTGGGTCACACTCATGCCCTTGATGGCAACCTTACCTCCCTTCTCACAGAGACCAAAGGATTCTAACACCCCTTCTAAGAACAGCCGTGCTTTACGACAGCTTTGGTGGGGAGCTGCTCACACAATCCCATACCCAGCCAAGTGTCCACAGTTCCTGGTTTAGGACACCCAGGTTTTGTTACCAGACTTGCAAGGGCTCATTCATCAAGGCAATCCATGAAGTAAAGGAAGCCTACCATCTACGCAACACTTACAAATACACGCCAGAAATGCATCTATTGTATACCTTAGTCACCGTGGCAACACTAAGAGGCTTGTACAGTTATTCCTTTTTTAATAATAAAATAAAATGTAAAACACAAATTATCACAGCAGAATTGGACAAAACAAACAGAAGGGAAAGAGACAAGGGAAGGCACCAGAAACAGAGACCCACTTCTTCACACATAGCAATCCCATGAAAACGCTAAGCTAGAAGCCATAACACAGGTGCTGAGGGCCGGCTGCAGCCCTGTGCGTGCTGCTTCAGTCTCTGTCAGTTCTCGTGGGCTTTAGTCATGTTGGCTTAGGGGCCTTGTTTTCTTGGTGTCCTCCCTCCTCTCTGGTGCTTACACTCTTTCCTCTTCCACAGGGTACCCTGCGCTCTGAGGGGAGGGGTTTGATAGAGACATTCCATTCAGGGCTGAGTGCTCCAAGGTCTGTCGTCTGTCTGTCCATCCATCCGTCTACTCTGTCTGCTTAATGTCTGGCTGTCAGTCTCTGCATTTGTTCCTATCTGCTGCAGGATCCGGCTTCTCTTCTTGAGCAAGGCACTGATCTGTGAGTACAGCAGAGTGACATCAGGAGTCATTTGATTGTGACTTAAATTTTTTAAGTAGTTCTTTTTTTTTTTTTTCTTCATTAAGAACACTAGTTAGTTTTACCCTAGGTCCTTGACCTCAGGTTCTTGGTCAACTAAGCAGTGTGGAGTATGAGTTCTGTCTTGTAGAGCAGGCTTCAAGGTCAATCAGACACTGGATGGCTACTCCCACAAGCTTTGTGCTACCGTTAAAATAGCATGTCTTTTGGGTAGGACACCCTTGCCAATCAGAGGGTTTGTGGCTGGGTCGGTGTTTATGTTTCTCCTTTGGTAGCGTGTAGAGTATCTTTCTGTACCCGACACGGGGTGAGGGCTCTTTGCAGGTGCCCGCTTGACTTCTCCATGTTCAATGAGCTGTGTTAGAGTTTTCTTGAACAGTGGGGCCCCACTGCTAGTTTCTGGGAAGCAACCTATAGTTTTGACAACAGCCTGGGTTGTTTGGGGTTCCCGTGGGATCCATTTGCCCAACAACTGAATTAGATGTAACCCAATCTCAGGACTGGAAGCTTCGTTTGGTAGCAAAGAGATGACTGGTCGGCCTCTGTCTCCCGTTATTCGATGATTTCCTTTAGATCACCTTCATGTAGGTGCACAGTTTAGGAAGTTCTGCTGTATTAGGCCATAGTACTCAAATGGCCCTTAATTTTGGCTGTCTTTCTTGGTATTTCTTCCCTTGTCCCCTCTCCCTTCTCTTTCCCGTTAGCGCCTCCCGTTCTAGCTCCTCATCCACAAGTATCTATTCTGTTTCCCTTTCCTAATAATCCCCATGTCCCTCCTTTTTGTGTGTTTTGCTACTATCTTTTTTTAAAAAATTGGATATTTTAAATTTACATTTCAAAAGTTATCCCCTTTCCCGGTTTCCTGTCCATAAACCCCCTATCTCATCCCCCTACCCCTTCTTCTATGAGGGTGTTCCCCCTCTGCAACCACTCCCCCTTCCTGCCTCCCCATCCTCACATTCCCCTACACTGGGAGGGGGGGTTCAGTCTTGGCAGGCTGTTAATGCCCAACAAAGCCATCCTCTGCTACTTATGCAGCTGGAAACATGGATCTGTCCATGTGTATTCTTTGGATGATGGTTTAGTCCCTGGGAGCTCTGGTTGGTTGATATTGTTGTTCTTATGGGGTTGCAAGCCCCTTCAGCTCCTTCAATCCTTTCTCTAACTCCTTCAATCGGGTCCCCGTGCTCAGTCCAATGGTTGGCTGCTAGCATTCGCCTCTGTATTTGTCATGCTCTGGCTGAACCTCTCAGGAGACAGCTGCATATGTCCCTCCTAGTCCCTTACTCTATACCTAACCTCTGTGACTTATGGATTGTAACTGGGTTATCAATGACTTAATAGCTGATATACACATATAAGTGAATACATACTCTGTTTGTCTGTCTGGATCTGAGCTACTCCCCCAGGATTACTTTTTTCTAGTTGCATCACTTTCCGTGCACCTAGGACTTCATGATTTCTTTCTTTCTTTCTTTCTTTTTTTGATGGGCAAGTGATATTTCATCGTGTAAATGTACCACATTTTCTTTATTCATTCTTCTCTTGGGGGACATGTAGGTTACTTCCGATTTTTGCCAGTTATGAACAGAGTAGCAATAAGCATGGCTGAGCAGGTGTCTCTGTGGTGGACACACATGCTAGAGTCTTCGAGAAGAGGGAGTCTCAGTTGAAAAATGTCAGGAGCCATCATAGGACAAGCTAATAAGTAGCAGGCAATCTTCCTGAGATGGTCTGTCTCAGATTAAAATAATCCATGACAGATTTGCTTTAGGGAGATTCCTGCTATTAGTAACAACTACTAGGTATTAACCCACCCTTTTGAGCAGATCTCTGCAGATCTACGAAGATGTACTAATAGATGATTTCTCAACTCTTTATGATGATCCTACAGGAACTCCTAAAGTTATGTCAGTGATTGTTAAGCTGGGTTATAGTGGGACTGCTGTTAGGTCCTTCTCTGTCAGTCAAAACTGCAATGAGAACTCTGTCAGCCTCCCAAGTGTCACCAGTTGACTGCAGTCAGTTAATAGTAACCAGACTTTCTCCCCCTCGGAGCACATTCCAAGAGTTATAAACTGTTATAACTGTGGTAAAACAGTTAACTAAAGGTCATAAAAAGGGAATTAGCGACTTATAAGTGCTAGGACAGAAGATAAACATCTCCCCAGTGGAGGTTTTGCAGCTCTGAGGGGGAAGCAAGTGTTACAGCTCTGGAAAGGTTCTGGCAGTCAGGAGTCAAGAAATATCATAATGTCACACTACACAAGCCCCACACGGGAGATTTATTGGGAAAGACACAAGAGAGTGACTGCTGATGCTTGCGTGAGAAGCAGCAACAAACTGAGCAGGAGGAAGGATTCACGTAGGGTTTCCTTGGACCAGAGCTATCCAGGGTAGCCTGGGATTGGAGGGCTTTGGTGGCTTGATCTTGGGCTCTTTTTTTTTTTTTTTTTCCTTGCGGGACCAGCCCTGGACGCTGTCTAATTTGAGAGGCTGGAAAAAGGACATAGAAAAGTCCGTGGTGGTGTAAGGCTAGTCATTCACACCTCAAGGGGCGTACCCTGAGTGCTGGACTTAAAGGTGTGTGCCAACACCACCAGGCTTGAGTATTTCCTTAATTAATGACCAGTGTGGGATGGCCCCAGCACACTGTGGATGGGGTTAACCTGGGCAGGTGGGTCTGCACTCTTTAAGACAATGAAAGTAACCGTAACTAAAACAGTGCCAGTGATGGCTAATTTGGGTTATCGCCTTGACTACATCTGGAACTAAAACCCCCAAATAAGTGTTAAACCTTGAGGGAAGTTTTGCTTAATTTGAAGTAAGAAAAAAATCCATTTCTTTTTTTTTCTTCTTCTCCATCTTTATTAATTAATTAATTAATTTATTAATTAATTATTTCTTATTTACATTTCAATTGTTATTCCCTTTCCCAGTTTCCGGGCCAACATCCCCATAGCCCCTCCCCCTCCCCTTCCATATGGGTGTTCCCCTCCCCATCCTCCCTCCATTACTGCCCTCCCCCCAACAATCACAAAAATCCACTTCTAATCCAGGCCTTTTAGATAGGATAATCCAGGTCTTGAGGTGTGAAGACATACCTTTAGTCTAGACCTCACATTGTACAGGAAGCCTATATAAGGACATGGAAGAAGGAAGCTTCTGCTCTTTGCCTGCTTGCCCTCACCTTGCAAGTCCATTCCCTCATTGGCATTAGAGCCTACTTCTTCAGGATTCCAGTGTAGACTGAAGACCAGCCGAGACACGCAGCCTTGTGGACTGAGCAACTACTGGATTCTTAGACTTCACAGACAGCCATTGTTGGATCAGCTGGACTGCAGCTTGTACATTGTTCTAATAAATCTCCCTTCTCTCTATATGATAAATATAATGAATGCATAAGTTCATTCATAAGTTTTGACACTCTGAACCCTAATTACAATGCCTGGGTGATATATCTGTATCTTGAGGTAAATTGATTCGTGTTCCTGAAAATCCACTCCCATTGATTTCCATAGTGGCTGTACAAGTCTACACTTGCACAAGCAGTGGAGGAGTGTTCCCCTTACTCCATATCCTTGCTAGCATGAGCTGTTACTTGTACTGGTCTTAGCCATTGATGGTGTAAGTAGCTGTTTTGATTTGTGTGTCCTTGATGGTTAAGGATCTTGAGCATGCCTTTAAGTGTTTCTCGGGCATCTGAGTTTCCTCTTTTAAAAGAATTTTGTTTCGATATGTACCCTAATTTTTTTTTTTTTAGTTCTTTATCTATTTTGGATATTAGTCCACTATCAGATGTGCAGTTAGTAAAGATCTTCCCACTCTGCAGGCTACCACTTTGTCTCAAATATGGTACCCTTTGCCATGCAGGTTTTCAGTTTCATGAGGTCTGATTCATTAATGCTGTCTTAGTGCCTGTACTATTGGTATTCTGTTCAGAAAAATCTTGCTGTGCCAAGGAGTTCAAGGTTATTCTCTACTTTCTTTCTTCAGGTTCAGTGTATCTGGTTTTATGTTTTGGTCTTTGATCTATTTTGTGCAAGGTGATAAGCACGGATCTATTTGTATTTTTCCACATGCAGCCATACAGTTTCACCTTCGCCATTCCTTGAAGATGGTGTCTTTTCCAGTGTGTATTTCTGGCTTCTTTGTCAAAAATCAGGTGTCCATAGGTGTGCAGATTTACGTCTGGATCTTCAATTTGATTCCATTGATCTGTGGTCTCTTAAGAGTCTGTATCACATCTGTCCAGGCTGACTCTGAGTCTCCGTTGAGAAGTTAGGTGTTACTTTAATAGGTTTCCCTTCATATTATACTCAGTCTTTTTCTTTGTAGTTTTTAATACTCTTTGTTCTGTACATTTAATGTTTTAATATGTGGTGAGTGAAATTTCTTTTCTGGTTCACTATATTTGGTATTCTGTATGCTTCTTGTACTTTGATAGGTATCTCCTTCCTTAGATTAGGGAAATTTTGTTGTATGGTTTTGTTGAAAGCATTTTCTGTTCCTTTGACCTGGGTTTCTTCTCCTTCCTGTTTGGATTTTTCTTAGATTTGGTCTTTTCATAGTATATATCAGGTTTCATGGTTGTTTATGCCATGATTTCAGATTTAACATTTACTTTGGCTGGATTATCCATTTATCACATCATGTTCTCAATCCTGAGATTATCTTGTCCATCCCTTGTGTACTGTTGGTGAGGCTTGCCTCTGAGGTTCCTGTTCAAGTTCCTACATTTTTCATTTCCAGATCCTGTCAATTTGGTTTTCTACATTGATTCGATTTTCACTTTCAGGTCATAAACTGTTTTATTCATTTCTTTAAGGTATTTATTAGTTTCCTCTTTAAGGACCTCAATCATATTTATAAAGGCCATTTTAAGGTTGTTTTCCTGTGTTTCAGCTATGTTGCAATACTTAGGACCTGCTGTGGTAGGATTGCTGGTTCTAATGGAGACATATTGTCTTGGCTGTTAGTTGTTTTCACACCTGAGTCCAGACACATGGGTTTTGGGAAGACTGTAATTCTAGGTACTGATATCTAGTCTTGTCTTTTTTGGGTGTTCCTTGGTTTTCGTTGCCCTCTCTAGTAAGAGAGTGCGGTGACTATGTGTTGTTGCATGGTTAGGAAATTCTTCTAGGATCCTGATAGGTTGGCTACTGGATGTTCCAGGCAAAATGTTTCTAGAAATTGGGACCTGACACTTAGGGATAGGGATGGGCTGGAGGGGTATTAAGGAGGTCCACGGGAAAGAAGAAAGCAGGATACTCCACCAAGATTTGCTAAGTGCCCTGGGAATGGGGGTGGGGAGCGAGGAAAAGCCGCAGCAGACGGTCTGTTACAGAGCTGGAGATAAAACTGGGGGGCTGGTTTTGGAGGAGCTGAGGGAGTGGTGACATCTGCAGTTGGCCTACCTGCTTCTCTGGATGGAGTCTCTGCATTCGTAACCGCAGGAAAGTGCGAGGCTAGAAAGGAGCTCCACTGTTACTGGAAATAATGTCTCAGAGCTGGAGGGATGGCTCAGCGGTTAAGAGCACCACTGCTCTTCCAGAGGACCTGAATTTGATTCCCAGCAACCACATGGTGGCTCACAACACGGAACTTCAGTCCCAGGGGATCTGCTGCCCTCTACTGACCTTGGTGCCCACGGTACAGACATACATGAAGGCAAAACACTCATGTACATAAAATGTCGAAAGTAGGGGTTGGGGATTTAGCTCAGTGGTAGAGCGCTTGCCTAGCAAGCGCAAGGCCCTGGGTTCGGTCCCCAGCTCCGAAAAAAAAAAATGTCGAAAGTAAGATGGGAAGATATGTTCAGTGCTTGGCTGAGTGTGTAACATGTAGTCTTTTCAACAAACCACACAGTATGATTCTAATCCCATTTATAGATGATGAAAGTGGGGTTTGAGGGTAAACTCTACGAAAATGGCAAAGCTGGAATGCAAACATAGACCCGACTCAACATTTAAAAAAGTGATTAGAAGTGAAATATTCTGCTCTTCAAAATGTGACTAGTAGTCAAAGTGAAAAACAAAACAAAACAAAAACAAAACTAGACTCCCCAATTGAATGTTCATAACAACTTTTATTAATTCACCAAACATCTTAATTTTCTCATCTTCAGACCCCATCCCCCCAAATCAAAGATCTTGATCCATCTTCAACATATGGAATTATATATAACTTCAGGTTAAGGACTAGTTATTAGAAATTAAACATTGGTAGTACCTAAAAGCTCAGAAGGAATATTTGCTGGCCTTTCGTATTAACAAGGTACGATGCAGGCAGGGATGACCTGGAGCTTCTAATCCTTCTGCCTCCAATCCTCAAGTGTTGAGATTATAGGCAGGCACGGCACCTGCTTTACCCAGTGCTGCTGACCCTGACCTGGGGCTTTGTGAACGCTCGATAAGAATCCTGACCACTGGGCCCCAGCTCTGCTCTTTCTCCTTTTAAATGTATGTGTGCATGTGGTGTATGCACACATCTGCCCTTCTGTGTCGGTGTACACGCACGGCCCATGTGTGGCTGTCAGGGGATTGGGTCACATCACACAGTTTGTATCAAAAGTCCTTTTACCTATGAACTATCTCACTACTGCCGACTGCTTCTTGGTTTTTGAAGTTTGTGTTTTCACATACAAGTGGAAAAACAAACACGATTTTATACAATGGTTGAGGTTTGTTTTTCCAATGAATTTGTGATGTAGTTGCCGTGTGTCTATCATGCATGGCCAACTAATTTTCAAGGATTTCAAAGAACATTACTATAGATTTATAAAACATACATGAACCACACATAAAAGTATTTTCCTTTCCTCTGATGAGTTACAAAAGATTTAGGAGATTTACCAGGTCTTAAGGCACATGTTTCTAAGTGCTAATTTCAGTTTAAGGCGATGTAAGATTCTTGACAAAAATGACAAAATATTTGTCAACACCATTTCCTTAGACTCATACATAATACCCCTTTTCTGTTTTCTAGCATTAGTGTCTTTTAAGTCCCCTTTCCTCATATTCCACTAAGAGCATATTTCCCAGCTAATTTCTAATTAAGGACTAGTTTTTAGAAATGAAATATTTTTCCTACTTCAAAACCCTAAGCACCTAAAAGAAGTAAATCCACTATATATTATTTCCCACAAGGTAAAACTTATAATTTTATATTAGAGCCTGGAAATTGGATGGAATTTCTAGCTGTGGCTGAGGCTCATGAGAAACACTGGTGGCCTTACAGGAAATGGTAGAGAGAGGGAGTGCAAGCGATCAGGACAGGTGAGTGGAGAAGTAGGAAGAGGGGTGGTGGGAGACATCGAGAGTCTTTAACACAGACTCTCTGGTCGCATAGCTTAGCCTTTTGATGCATGGCCGAGTCTTAAGTTTTACCTGTATTTGATTATCTGGGGCATGTGCTGATCAAAATCTTTGCTCTTTCCTGCTCCACAGACGATTTGGGAACTCAGAGGTATTTCCCTTTGATCCACTCCTGGCAGGTGCTACAGAGAGCTTAAAAGTAGTAAAGTTTACTTAGACAGCCTGTCATGTCACATACACAGGAACTCTCCCTATCTGAACAGGTCCTGCTTGATGGTAAGGCCCTAACAGAGAAAGGCTACAGGCAGGACAGGTGATCTTGTCACTAAGTAGGTCTACTGTTCTTCCAGGTGTGCCTTATCTAGAAATGTCCCTGGACTTTTCAAACACCTGCCTCAGCCAGAAGTACAAGGATTCAGTGTCTCTTACTCTAGTTAGGCCACATCAGCTACCATGAACCCATTTCCACACAACAAACTACCTCCTTGCACCTTATTCTCTCACAAGGAACTTTTTTTTTTTTTTTCTTTCGGAGCTGGGGACCGAACCCAGGGCCTTGTGCTTGCTAGGCAAGCGCTCTACCGCTGAGCTAAATCCCCAACCCCACAAGGAACCTTAAAAGAACGGGCTCTGCTCTTCCTAGGTGGCCGAAGCCTTTTCCTTCGAACCAGACTCTATGCCACTTTGAGGGACGATTCAATTTCTCTCTCTCAAACTGTTCCTCCCTGAAGCCCAACACAACCTAATATTTCTAAGTGTATTATAGGAGGATAGCCAGTACTCACAGCCAGGTTTGTTTTTGTTTTTAAATGCACTTATCATGGATGACCCTCTGTTTCTCAAGATTTGCTCAAGGTCTTGCCCAAATACTTTTTCAGGAAAGGTTTGAATATGCATGGCCCATAGGAGGTGGCACTATTAGGAGGTGTGGCTTTGAGGTCTCAGCTCTATGCTCAGGTCTGGCCATGTAATCTAGCCCCTCCCCTCCTGGCTGCCTTGGAAAGACAGTCTCCTTCTGGCTGCCTTTGGATCGATGTGGAACTCTTGGCTCCTCCAGCACCATGTCTGTCTGTATGCTTCCCGGCATAATGATAATGGACTGAACCTCTAAAACTGTAAGCCAGCCTTTATAAGAGCTGCTTCGACCACGGTGTGTGTCCACAGCAGTAAAACCCTAAGACAGCAAGCATGGCAATTAGTTGAGCAGCTTTTGACTTTCAGGTGGGAAGACGATAAAAAGGCCTGTTTATTACAATTTCTGTGAAACAGACTGACAAACCTGTCCATTCAACAAAAGGGAGCAAGAAGGATAAGGACTGAAGAGAAAATTATGTCAAGTCTTTCTAAATTCAGCTACAAATTCAGTGCAATTCCAATAGGAATCACATCAGTTTGTTTTAGGGAATTGAACTGATGGTAAAACCCACTCAGAAGAATAAAATTCCCAAGTAGTTATTTTTAGCAGAGTAATACGAGGATAAGTCATTCCCGTTGGATAAGAAGACATGCTACAAAGCTAAGACAATTTTGTCAGCTGGGGAAATAGCTCAATGGGTAAAGAAGTGCTTGCCATGCAAGTGTGAGAACCTAAGTTTTGCATGCCCAGAACTCATTCATGTATGGTTGGGTGCAGTAGTACATGTGCCTGTGATCCCAGCATTCCTTCAGGGAGACGGAGCGGGGAAACGGGAGAATCCCCTGGAAGCTGGTAGGCTAGCTAGCCTGGATTATGCAGTGGGAAAAGACAAGAGACCCAAAGAAGACAAGAGTTCAAATAAGCACTTGAGGTTGTTTCCTGATGTCCACAGACAAGCTTTGGCATGTACAGACCTGCACATCCACATTGTACACACAGATAAAAAGTATTACCCTGGGTAAGGAACTATACACTGAGTATTTTACAATACAAGGATTTGGTTCATAGCAAAATGAAGGAAATATGTGTAGTTAAGTAGATAGTATTAGGGAAGCTGGTTATAACTATTCAGTATAGCAAGAAGACGCTCAGATAAAAGACTCAAAATGATATAACCAGGCAGCAGGGTCATTTAGGCTTACGGAAAGGTACAGTGCATTAAACAGCACAGCAGAGGTAACATTCTTTTGTTTGGCCATTTGGTTGTTTCCATTCAATTCTAGACAGACAACTCTGCCACAAAATCCACCCCATTTCTCTAAGAGGGAGACCTGCAAAGTGCAAACAACAATGTCAAAAAAAAAAAAAAAAGAAAAAAAAAAAAGAAAAAAAAAAAAGAAAAAAAGAAGAAGAAAAAAAAAAGAAAAGAAAAAGAGCCATGGCACTTCAATTCCAAATCAAAGTCCTCAGAATCTCCTGGATGCTGTTGCATGAACACACAACCAAAATGGGCATGGTACCCAGCCGTAGCAGGCACCAAATGGCAGCACACTGCAGCCATTCCTTTGCATCTTCCCTTCTGAAATACCAGACATCATCACCAAGGTCTGTGGATGGGAAAATACCAGTCCCTGCCCAAACTCACGACGTCATACGTGGAACTACATCACAGGATTAAATTATCATCTACACCTGAAAGGCGCATGAGGCATCCAGACAACCGTTTCAACTGTCAAGTCTCAGACATGTTCAGGTTTCTGATCTCTGATCTCAGAGTTTACCGATACCAATGCATGACCAGAGAAAGGCCCTCATAAATCTCTTAGCTCAGAAATGTCCCCAGAGGGACATCCTAAAGCTTCCTCGCTACAGAAAACATGAAGCCAGAAAAATCTCTAGAGGTAAGTTCCACCGTCCTGTAAAGGAACAAAAGCAGCAGCAGCAGCAGCAGCAGCAGCAGCAGCAGCAGAACGTGTGCTGAGAAGCAGCTGCCTTTTGGGTTGAGACAGGGACTCAGACTGGTTCCAATTCGCTGTGTGGTAGAGGATCTTCCGACCACCTCCAAGTGCTGGGACTGAAGACTGGACCACTCATTATGCCTCGCTCCTATTTTTCTCCTCCTCTCAGAGGGGAACTCTTTTCCATTAATGAGCAGAGATCTTAGGTTGGGCTCAAACTTCAAAGTACAGCTAAGAAATTCAACTCCAATTCAAGATATAAATGTATATAGCAAAACTATAAAGTAACAGAAAAGCAAGATGCGAAACAAACTAGGGAGAATTTCCATTATATTAATGATACCAAGAATTAATAAATGCCAACGGCAACGCTAAGTTATCTCCAACTTCTCGACCCGGTAGGCAGGTGATATTAAAAGTACAGACAGCGTCTTACGCTAAAACAGTGAGCAAGACGGAAGCATACACCACAAATGAGAAACCAGACTGACTGGGAAAGGAGAATGTATTTTCCCCGCGATGGATAATATTGTTAGCGACTGTACTGAGAAGTGCATGGGTTTAGTAAAGCATGTAACCTGTGTGTCCATGATGGCAATTCCAGAATTGGAATTTACATTTAGACGTCTCTGATCAGTAAGCGGGCGAGCCGTCGGTAGGCTGGAATCTGACAGCATTAGTGGGAGGCCCCGTCCTGTGGTCTGCCTGCTTGCCGGGTGTGACTTGCTCTGCTGCCACCATCAGCTGACATTTTTCAAACACTGAACCAAAAGAAGTAAACCTGTAGGAGGCACAGCTTACAGAAAACATCAGAGAAGCCAGAAGTGTTAAACACGAAGGCTTTTTCTTCAAGGGAAGAGGATGGCTAGTGTCTGTTCACCTGGAAGGCTGGAGTGGATGTTGTCTGAGAGGCTGGTGATCTTTTGCTAACATCCCGAGCCTTTTCTCCCAGTGGCTAGAATACATCCTCATGAAAGAGGTCCCATGTACTTTGCAGTTTCGATTGATATAGCCCATCCTCATGCTTATTACCAATCTCCCAGGCCCTAACTCTGAAAACCGTTTCTCTGTGAGTAAGAACCCATTTTTACAGTGAAGGTCACAGTTGCCTCAGTGAGGAGCTGTACTTTCCACGGGAGTTTCGTGTAGCCATGTAAAGGTTTGTTGTAGTAACTGTTGTGTGGAAACCTCTTCCCAGTGTTTTACTGCTTTTAAAGCTTGGTCAGACCCAGCACCTGCTAAAGTTGTGCTCAATCAAGTTTCACGTTAACCCCTTCCCAGCTGTGACGCTTGCAGGCACCCAACATAAGCCCTTGTATTAGGCTGTTTCTGTCAGAGGGTCACAGGGTGAGGAAGCTACCTAATACACATTGGAAGTAATCAGACAGTGCACACTAAAGAGAAAAAACCATTTACATGCATCAGATTAACAAAGGGGGAATGTTAAGGGAAGAGAGAATGTCAAGTCTTGCTGGTGGATGGGAAAACTGAAACAGAGAATACAAAGGTTAGCTTCTAAAGTAAATATGCACACATGAAACACTTGGATCATCCTAGTCTAAGACAAAAAATCAAAGATGGGGCCAAGTAAACTCCCAAGGAGACAGACCTGCAGAAGCAGGGAGACAAGTACTCAGGACTAGACAAAATGGAGACACGATAGAGTTGTATCTGCTAGCCAAAAGCACACACGTAAATTTTGAAAACCCAATTTTATAAAATACACAGTATATAATGCCAATATAATTAACTTAAAAAGTTACAAACTTTTATGTAACATTCTAAGGAATGTATTCAAAGTATGTAAGATACCTAGGAGATACAGGCACTGAATGCGGGTGGGAGTGAGAAGTACGGGGTGAGACTGGTGTCAACAATTATGAGCAAAAAACAAAATTTATTTTATGTGAGCAGAGACACTTGTAAGAATTAAATGCTCTCTCAAAATGTGATGTATAATAAAAAATATTCTTAAGTTGCCACATGATTTATAAGCAACTGGCTTTAAACAAAACTTTATTCTCCCAAAAGATGAATTAAGAGGCTATACAAATAAAAAGACCTTTCAAGGTAACACTAAGAAAATGTCTTTAGTTTGGTAACTATTCCACTTGTTTTCCTTTTTTGTTTTTCTTAATTTGTTTAGACAGGGTCTATGAAGCCCTGGCTATCCTTGAGCCCACCAAATAGACCAGGCTACCATTGAACACCTGCCCCTCTGGGATTAAAGGTATATGTAACCACGCCCAGCTTCCACTTGTTAAGAAAGTTACATTTTGCATGACCATGCCCAGCACTAGTTTGAATTACTATTTTGTGTATGTGCATGTGCCTGGATGAGTTTTTGTGCACTACATACATGGAGATGCTGTGGGGCGAGAAGGGGGCCCCGGCCCCCGGGAGCTGGATCCCAGATGGGTGTGGGTGTTACGAACTGAGCCTAGACTGTCTGCAGGAGCCATCTCTCTAGGCCCTAATTTTAATTCCTAACTACATACATGTGAATCTGAGGCTTAGGCTGGTATACTCTGACACTTACATAGGCTTGAAATGTTTACGTGCATAGGGAAAAACATGAGATCGACACACCATTTTACTTTTTAATATCCTTAAAAAAAGCTCCAATAAGAGGTAGATGTAGCAACTATCCTTAAGTTATCAATGACAAAACAGAAAATTAATAATGGCACTTAGAACTTACAGTGAGTGTAGTGTCCAATCTGAGCCGGGTCTTGAAAATCAAATACATCTTTATTCACTGTGTGTGTGATACAGCATAACTGTGGAGGCCAGAGGGCAGGGACTGAACTCAGGAAGGCAAGATTCGTGGCAAGCATGCTTTACCCACTGAGACATTTCAGTGGCCCAGGTTTCTCAAAATCTAAATTTGAGGTATTTTTATTTAATTTGCCTGTAGACAACGTTTCTACATTTTTTTTCTTAATCAAAAAGAAATAGCTGGGGTTGGGGATTTAGCTCAGTGGTAGAGTGCTTGCCTAGCAAGGGCAAGGCCCTGTTGGTCCCCAGCTCGAAAAAAAAAGAAAAAAAAAAAAAAAAAAAAAAAAAAAAAAAAAAAAAAAAAGAAAAAAAAAAAAGAAAAAAAAAAAAAAAAAAGAAATAGCTATGTGGTGGTGGTGGTGAGTGGCAGAGTTCGAGGCCAGTCCGGTCTACAGAGTGAGCTCCAGGACATCCAGGGCTACACAGAGAAACCTTGTCTTAAAACAACAACAACAACAACAACAAGGAAAAAGAAAGAGAACAAGACTCATTGGTTTGTAGTAACATATACACAATGTCCTGGGGGGGAGGGGGGGTTAACTCTGAACTGCAAGTTAACATTTATCTTGAAAAAAGAAATCAAATTTCAAATATTTTTATTTCTCCAGTAAACTGTTTTCACCATCTATTAAAATAAAAAATTTGACTGTAATGTATTCTTTTTCCATTAAAGACAGCACAAAATAAAGAGCAGCTGTAGTCAGGTGGGTGAACAGTTTGGACTGGCCAGACTTGAGTAAGATGTATAGTCTGAAAAGGAAGCTGACAAAATACAGTTACAACCTTTGAGGTCTGTTTTCTTACTGTATCTTCTGATTCATTTCACTGAAAATGTAGTTTCCTGTGAAGTAACACTACTTCAGTAAGCCCCTAAGAAAACAATACTGGAGCCGTGACCAGTCCATTCGTTTCCTCTAAACTGCAAAATTTTCTGCCATTTCAGTCCTACAATTGTTTTTCTATGATTTTAATGAAGAGTGGACATAGGTGGTTATTAGGTTACTACTACAATCTATCATAGTCAGCCAAACAATAAAGACCCTAAAGGAAAGTTTTATCATCTAATTGTCTAAGCTCTTTTCTACACAACTGAAATGTAGGCCACAAACCCTATTTCCCTATTTCAAAGCTCATCTTCTAAAACAAACCAACCCCAAACCTAAATAGTGCTGACTCGACATTACTCCTACTTTATTACTGGTATTTAATCTAGATGTCTAGACATGAGAACAGTTCAGACATCTCAAGTTTCAAGTTAGTTTGTTAAAAGACTTGGTTTTGTGAGCCAGGGCCATGGCTCAGTGGTAGGAAGGCTACTATTGAGTGTGAGAAGATCGGCCTAGAGATAAGTAAGTACTGAGTGCTTTTCTCTGTTCTAAGTCGAGAGGACACATGACCTACTGTACTGTCATCTCCTTCCTAATGGGTCTTCAGCTCTCTGTTCCCGGACATCTTGGGTGAGACGTGGGTTAGTGTCAACTGCTCTAGAGTTACTTATTGACAAACACATCTATATGGAAGAAACAAAACCAAGTCACTTTTTATCAAAAACCACAGCTGTTAGTAGTATCTATAAATGAATTCTGTATCTATTCTGACAGTACTAATCTGTACAATTATATTCACAGTAAGCAAGTGGGGAAACTGTACTGAAACATAACACGTTTTCAATATTTAAAGCTGAACTTGATTTTGGAATTTATGAAAGTAATTATCTTATGCAGAAGCAGAAAATTCAGGATTAACAATCATTACTGCCAGTACTGATTATATCGTGAAGTGTAATCTTAAAGGACTTCCGTCTTGGAGGAGAAAACCAAAAATCCATAAACTGTGATCACTCAGGATGAGATCTGGTTATACATGTTACTGGCTCAGGATGAGATCTGGTTATACATGTGATCACTCAGGATGAGATCTGGTTATACATGTGATCACTCAGGATGAGATCTGGTTATACATGTGATGGCTCAGGATGAGATCTGGTTATACATGTGACTGGCTCAGGATGAGATCTGGTTATACATGTGATCACTCAGGATGAGATCTGGTTATACATGTGATGGCTCAGGATGAGATCTGATTATACATGTGACTGGCTCAGGATGAGATCTGGTTATACATGTGACTGGCTCAGGATGAGATCTGGTTATATATGTGATCACTCAGGATGAGATCTGGTTATACATGTGATGGCTCAGGATGAGATCTGGTTATACATGTGACTGGCTCAGGATGAGATCTGGTTATACATGTGATCACTCAGGATGAGATCTGGTTATACATGTGATGGCTCAGGATGCCATTTCGTGATGCTGTAAAGAGACTGAGGAGCTGTCATTCTAGAACTATCTCCCTCACAGTGCTTCTAGTGACCTCTTAACAACACACGTTTATAAATACAATAAAAGATGATAGTATCAACTGTTGGCAGGTAAAAACCACATCGCCTAAAGTAAATTCAACACCAGACATAATATAGATCAGAAAATTTTTATTATTTAGTTTCTTTATAATGTTATAAAAATTTAGACTTTTGTCTGTTCTTATAAGTAGTTGTTATCACTCAATTTTTGAAGACTTCACGTCAACTAACTCAGAACTTTAAAAAGCATTAGTGATCCCTTCTGAGGCAACTTGTGTGTTCTATTGTTCATCAAATTTATTGATCCAATAAGCCTGGGGATTGAGATAAGATGGAGCCGACAACTATCTCCACAATCTTAAAAGCTAAGTGAAACAAATGTCCTCATGGTCCAAGAGACAATCAAGTGTAGCCAGATCACTTGACCAGCAACTAGCGTGTGACTACATAACTTCTAGCAGCAGAACGCCCGGGACAGCCATGAGCAAATGCTTTCATTCAACCGCAAATTAATTCCTCTGTAAGAAATAATTTTAAAAATACTCTAAAATATTGTTCACCTGCCCGCAAACATGAAACACATCAAAGGTCTTGTTTGTCTCCATTTTTCCCGGTAGAATCAGGTGTACCGGCAACCTTATTAGTTTCAACAAAAACAGATTCAAAGGCAGCTTCCTGTTCCTCCAAAGAATTGGTGGTAGCAACTCCTTTAACTGATGTTGGGTTGGTAAAAGACTGTTGCTGCTTGGGCATTGTACTCGATTCTACTGTTTTTCTGCCTCTTCTTTTACCAAGAATTTTGACATAATTTGCAGGTATAAGTCCTGTTGTTTGACCGTCAAGACTAGCCAGAAGCCAGCCACGCACTTTGGGTTGTTGTTCTGAAGAAAGAGAGAGACAGTTTTTAAGTACACTCTGGAATCAATATATATATACATATACATATATATTACGATAATGTATGCTAAACAAAGTCAGAAACTTGTAGTGAGACAAGTAAATGAGTAGGATGTGCACACACACTCAAAAGCAAACACTAGCGCACCTAACCGGTCTAGATCCATTTTTCTTTTAAAATAAAGAGATGGAATCTCAGTCACCTAAGTGCTTTAGCCTCCTAGGTAGTAGGGACAATAGATAGTGTCGAGCTTAATCCCATTCTTAAATTTACAGTTTAGTAAAGTAATAAAATATAATAAATAGAAAAAATAAAGTATTGTAAGTATACGTTATATAGCATACTAAATAGTCCTATGGAAAGCATTGAATACTGTTTAGGGATTAACAAGAGTTTTGAATTTAGAAGAGACTATACAGGGAAGTGTTCTAACACTATGTATGAGGCATTTTCTCTGACTTTACTGTGTCTGACACAGGGTCTCATGTACAAAATAATAAGGGGGATGAGTTGGGAAGAGCAAGGGGTCAGTGGGGTTGGGAGGGGACAGTGGAGGTTAACACTTGTGATCCTGGGCTATACAGTGTGAGACCCTGTCTCAATCTCTTCCTTGAAAAGAAAAAAAAAAAAAAAGAAAGAAAAAAAAAAATCAACCAATCAACCAAAACACACACAAACAAACATACAAAAAAACCAACCAAACAAAAAAAACCAGACAACACAAAACTCTGGTAACCATCTGCAAGGTGCTTTGTTTCAGTTTCAAATAATACCTTTACAATTATTAAAAACTAAAGATAATTACAACTTATTTGTGATGTTACCTTTGAGGGCTAGATTTAGCATATCACCAGCACGGAAAGAAATTTCTTCATCAGACACAGCGGCAAAATCGTATTCTGCTCTAGCAACTACATGGTCGTCCTCACCATTTGCCCAGTTGGTGTTGTCTACAAACGAAATCAAGGGTAGGTTAAAAAGTTAGCAAAATGCAGATGTTCACTGGCTGTGGCTTGTGAGCTGCACAAATCCAGCTGCCAAGTGGACGGGTCTCCTCCCTAAGTAGCTTCCCTCACAAGGATCACTGTGAAGGGCAGGCAGGCTTAGTGTTGTACGAACCAACTACCACACTATCACATCCCTTACAAACTCTGCCCCTTTCTTACCCTCTCACTTTCAGTCAGGGCTGACAATTCTTTTTTCCCTTTTTTCATAGAGGGTAAGTAGTGTACATTTTATATATTGAAGTCCACTAGGAAAAGTTTCTTAGATAGTATATAATTATTTATAAAACATGAAAAAGAAATTTCATGGGTTTTTTTTTTTTTTAGGCAAAATTCAAAATAGCAGGGTTTTTTGTTTGTTTGCTTGTTTTAAGTGGTAGTACATGTTTACCCAGAAGAAAAGAATACTTAGGGGAAGGATAATAGTTCATTTATTTTGGGTTCAATGGCAAACACTCATTTCTGTATTTCATTTGTGAAATGCTAATTGTAAGATTTGAGGTGCAATTCTCGGGTATCCAGGTTTGATTAAGCACACCCATTACTTGGGAGAGTGACAGACTAGGATATAATTCTGTTCACATTTCTCGACTATGCTGTGTACCATGTTATCACACTGCTGACTAATCACTTCCCAATGATACACCAGTGGGAGCTTGTCAGTTACAGTTAGAGTCTGAAATGTCGTTTCCTTTGCAACTGGAAGTCCAAAAACTGCTTCTGGGACTCAGTTTGAACTTGGAAACCTGTATGGGAGTGGAAATCTCACTGATTTTTAACATTTTTTAAAAAAGACTTATTTATTTGTTTTATGTGAATACACTGTTGCTGTCTTCAGACACACCAGAAGAGAGCATTAGATCCCATTACAGATGGTTGTGAGCCACCGTGTGGTTGCTGAGAATAGAACTCAGGATCTTTGGAAGAGCAGTCAGTGCTCTTTAACCTCTGAGTCATCTCTCCAGCCCGATTTAAACATTTTTATTAGGATATATTAATTATACATAATGATGGATTTCATTATGACATTTTCATAAATGGGTACAATGCACTTGGAGATATTTAGCCTATCCTCTCATCCCTTTTCTCTCCTGTTGACCCCTTGTTCTTCCCAAGTACACACAAGACACACTTCTCTGTCACACGAGACCCTGTCAGATATTAAAACAAAAAGACAAACACAGCATCCCCAACTTCTATTAAGAAAATCCTGGAGGGGAAGTCGGTGCTCGTAACTGCTGCCCCATCTCTGCGGCCCCACTTGACATGACAACAGTGCTGCATCACAGGGCAGCTGGAAAGCCTCAGGAACTGCCCATAGTCTCTGTGGCTGAACAGAACCTGAACAACCATTAACTTAGAAAATGTTTCTCAAAGATTTATAAATTTTGTTCAACTAAACCCTTTTAGACTTCACATATTTTGACTACTCTTGCAGTACTGCTTAGTAGATTCCACTTCAGGCTGTAATAAATCAGTGTTTACAGTTTTAAAATTAGTCATATTGTATAGCTATTCACAGTGGCAAACTACACCATTACCTCAGATTTACCACGGCCGCCTCAAGCATCTGTGAAGTGTCAGGATCTAGTGGGTTATCACGAGCCAGAGAAAGCCACTCAAATAATTTGCCCCCTTTTCTTCTTCTATGAGGTGAGGTCTGACACCAGTCCTTGCACATGCTAAGCACATGCTAAGCACATGCTAAGCACATGCTAAGCACATGCTCTGATAGCATACACCCTTCACTTATCTTCAGGTGGCAATGCCATTCTGAACGTTAAGAAACCAATCTCATTGACAGGCTAACAGCCTTAAAGAGACTTACTGTTTGCAGGTCAATTTCTTTGGCTGTTGTAATAATTATCAGTTAAGATTTCCTTCACTGGCTAGCGAATGAAACTTTGGTTTTAGCTTCTATTTCCTTTACTTTTGTGGGTGGAGTAGGAAATTTTTAGTTTTTTAAGTGTTGATTTCTGTGACTACTGTTCAGTCTGGCAGTTGTAATCATTTAACACAGCTATTGTGCCATTGCAGAGTGAACATAGTACTTTACCAAAATTCATTGTACTGTGTCTTTAAAGGATAACCCCTCCTTTTCAGATCTAGTGTGCTACATACAACCTCTTTATGAAATGTAGTATGTGACTGTGGTGGTCTGAATATGCTGGGCCCATAGGCAGTGCTAACATTAGGAGGTGTGGCCTTGTTGGAGGAAGTGTGTCACTGTAGGGGATGGGCTCTGGACCTCTCTACCCACTGCAGAAGAGACCTTCTTCCTAGCAGCCTGAGTATGTGAGTCTTCTGGTGGCCTTCAGATGGAGATGTAGAACTCTCAGCTTCTCCCACACCATGCCTGTCTGGATGCTGCCATACTTCCCGCCAAGATGATAATGGTCTGAACCTCTGAAAGTGTTAAGTCTGCCCCAATTAAATGTTGTCCTTTTTAAGAGTTGTCGGTCACGGTGTCTCTTCACAGCAATGGAATCCTAACTAAGACAGTGACTTTGCTCATGAACAGAGCACTAGCCTAGCATGTTTAAAGTCTATATCTAATTCCCAGCTGCACCACCAAAAAATACTGTCTTAGAGTTTCTACTGCTGTGAAGAGACACCATGACCACAGCAACTTTTATAACGGAAAGCATTTAACTGGGGCTGGCTTACAGTTCATTTCAATGCAGTATCCTCACGGTGGGGAGCAGGGCAGCCTGCAGGCAGACATGGTAGCTCAGAAGTCTACATCCACATCCAAAGGCAGCAGGAAGAGAGAGCCGCGGGGACTGGCTTCCCAATGACATACTTCCTTCAACAAGGACATGGCTTCTACTCTTTTCAAATAGCGCCACTCCCTGTGACTAAGTATTGAAATCTATGAGCCTATGTGGCGGGCATTCACATTCAAGCCACTACAACACTATAACAATACACGTGGCACTCTGTCTGCTGCCAAACTGGAACTGAGTTTGAGATTTGTAGAGTGCAGCTCAGCCAGTAGTGTGAATCCATTAATCCACATAAGGTCTTTGCACAAGCTACTCTGCTGTTTCAATACAAAATCAGCCACGGCAATGTGTAAGTATGGCTATGCTTCAATAAAACTTTATAAACATCTGAATTTCCTATAATCTTCACATCAAAAACCTGAATTTAAAAAAAAACGTGTTCATGTAAACGAGCGTGTGTGTGTGTATAGGTTAGAGGTTGATACTATTTTCCTCTCTCACTGTCTACTGTGTTTCTGACACAGTTTCTTATTGGGCTTGGTGCTCACAGACTGGATAGGTGGGATTAGATCCAGGGATCTAGCTGCCTCTTGGCCATGCTAGTTCTCGAGTCACACATGCAAGGCTCTGTCTCCTCTTACATGGGTGCTGATGATCCAAATTCAAGCCAGTCCTCCTGCTTCTGTGGCAGGCACTTGACCGATTGAGCCATCTCTCCAGCCTCTCTTCTGATTTTAAAATTCTTCTTTTTTTCTGATTACTGAAAAGCATAACTAGCAGAAGAACTGTAGGTTTAGCACACAACTGTCTGTGGACGTCTGCTCTAAGGAGCAGAGATAGGAGCTAAATTTTCTCAATGCTGCTTCTCAGAAATATTTCTACTGCCTGACCAACCCCTTCTGACCTACTTCTGTGTCACCTTTTCTCCTCTTTCCTATAAAAGGCTCTGTTACTGAATCCCCACACCAATCTCTAACCTGTCTCTAACACTTGTAAGAGACAAAGCAGGCGGGGTTGGGGATTTAGCTCAGTGGTAGAGCGCTTGCCTAGGAAGCGCAAGGCCCTAGGTTTGGTCCCCAGCTCCGAAAAAACGAACCAAAAAAAAGACTACTGTAAGACCTTCATTCAAGGCCTTCATTCAGCCTGCATGTACATAGACCAAGACAACTACACTGATCGATCGCACTCTATTTCCCCTCTCCTAGTTGGTGCTCACCCCCACCCACTCACACACACATTTCCTGACTTAATTTACCCCTTACCTACCTCAAAAAAAGGTCACCCCCAGCCCCCCACCTTCCTCAAACATCCCAGTGGTAGGCAGAGCAACTCTACAGAAGCACAAATGGTTCTCTTCCCTTCCGTTTCCTGCACCCTTACACCGCCACCTCCACGCTGGCCTCCTTGCTGATTATCAGGTTAGGCATATTGCTACTGAAATACCTTTCAAATTTTACAGCTCAAACATTTCTCCAGTAGCCTGGAGGGCTTTACTCCTCTTTCAGGAAGCCTTCCTTGAATATCCATGGTGCTATCACAGGTTCCTCCTCCTCCTTTCCTCTGGGACTCCCCAACATCCTTCCTGATTATATTTTTTCCTGCAGTACTCATTATTTCCTGACTCGCTGCATATTCTGTTTACTGCTAGCCAGCAGACTGCCACAAAAGGCGTGCTTTCTGTCCCTGCCTAAATCTAGAACTGTGACTGACCTGTATTAGGCATTCAGTTAACACAGACTAATCAGTAAAATATCCATAATAACCTGTTCAAAAGCCTGTGGCACTTTCCCTCTTTGCTTCTATAAACCACACCTAACGAGCAACTGAATCGACTGTGTCTGTCCTTTTTCACATACCCCCGCTTAGTCTTCAACCTCTTTCATCAAGTCTAGCTGAATTCTTCAAATTACTAAGTATGAAGCCTTTGTTTTTAATGTGCCAAACGGGTTACTAGATACTCAACATGACCTAACCCTTTATTGTGCTCTCTCTTCCTCCTCCCCACCCCCACCCTCATATGCTGGGCATCAGACACAGGGTCTTACATACACGTGGGAAGCAAGCAAACATTCTTCCAATGAGCTATACCTCCAATTCCCAGGCTGAACTCTTTAGAAAACTATTTATGTTACGAATGTTTAGCACAAAAAACTCTCAGTTAAAAACCATCATTTCCTTACTAAATAAAAACTAAGCTTCATGACAGCAACAAAGGCCTGTCTCTCTCCATCAGCTTTCAGGCTAACTCGCTGTCCTGTTCTGTGTACAAGGACAGCTGTTGGCCAGGCCTTATTTTCTGCCTGTGTATTTTTCTGTTTAAGCTGTTTCACCTTCTGCTTTTACTTGTGTGGTGATTCTTTTCCCTTTCCTTTTTTTTTTTTTTTGGTGGTACTAGAGCTTGAACCCTGGGCTTCATGCATTCCAGTGAGCTATAGTCCTACAATAATAAAGAGCTATCAAAAGCTAACTCAGAGGCCATTTCTTCACAGTTAATATGGCCAAAAATAGTGGTTTCACGCTTCTAGAGCTCTTTGCCAGGTGACAGATACGGGTTAACAGTCAGTCAGTCAGCCCCAGATCTGCTTCTGGTTCTGCCTCACTATACCAGTTTTGCCCTATTAAAATTGCCTATATATTGTTGTGATGATTCTCTTCCATTATTTTAGAAAAACAGGGATTGTGCTCTTGGATCTTTATATATTCCATAGCACCAATTTCAGTACTCACTTTGTAAATGAGTTAGGTTAATGTGTATTACTAAATTGAATAAATTAATCAGCAAGTTTGTCTCTGTTACACATTCTTTTTCTGGTTTTGAAGCTCTTAACTAAAAGGATAATTAAAATAGGAAATGCAAATGAATATAAGGAATGCTAATTTAACAAAATCATTCTTGAAGTTTTAGATTGTTATGTGGTTTAACTATTCTTACCTGTTACTTCATCGCTGTGTGTAGACAGAAGTTTCCAGATGAGATAAGGACCACCAAGGATGACAGCAAAGAACAGGAATATTGGCCAAGATTTTGCTGAGTTATTTGCTTGGTCCTCGGCACCAAGGCAGGCCACAGTTCCTTCGCTTTCTGCCCACAGGTCCTCGTTCTCAGAGCCTCTCCTTAAACCCATCATCCACTGTAACCGTCTATAAAGATATCTTATAGTCCTCACTAACGCAAAGGCTGAAAACACCTTGGTGAAGTGTATCTTTAGCCGGGAAAAGTGGTTTGCTACGTCCAAGACAGCCCTGAAGCTGTTGTAGACGGCTGAGAAAGTGGCATCCATCATCATGCTGACCGAGGCAAACGCATGCACGATGCTCTCAATGGACTGGAAGGCACCTCTGCTGCTTTCTTCAGCTTGCTGGACAAACCTACTGGGAGGAAGATCATCTACTCGGAGGCGGTTAAAGCCCAAACCATTGTATCCGTAACTATACGGGCTATAGCTTCCGTAGAACGCATTTCCATAGGCTCCGTATCCAGATGAGAACGAACTGTAAGCAGGTCTGAAAGTGTTCACATTGTTGCCGCCTGTCTGCTGGGACGGCCTGGGAAGAATAGGTGGAGGCACTCTGGTAAGCGTTGGTTGTCCAGGTCTTGTCAATAAAGTAGGGCCCAAGTCAGCAGATCTAACACACAAAAATCCAAGTTACTTATGCACAAAATCTTTTGTCTAATAAGTAAGTTTTAGTTATAATTATGGCTATGTATTTTTTTTTGAATTCCATTTCTCTTTCATTGACATTAAAGGTCAGTACAGTAGCTGCTGGAGAGAGGACACTGGATGGTTTTCCAGGGGACCCAGGTTTGCTTTCCAGCACGCACACTGCAGCTCACAACCACCTGTAACCCTGTAAGGAGGGAATCGACGGCCTCCTCTGACCTCCATGGCGCTCACGCTCACGCGCTGCCTACTGTCCAGGGCATATTCATTGCTTGTTATCGTGGCCAGCACAGTGAAGAACACTAAGTAAGCCCACGCCAGAAGACAGATGATACTTCTGCAATGCTGTGCTATTTTCTTCCACTCAGCTCTTAAAACATTTTAAACAGAAAAAAATTGGCAGAATACATACATATTTTTAAATGTAAATTCAATAACTACTATGATCTTACCATATTTTTTTCTCTCACTTTGGTCCACAAATTCTTGAAATAACCGAAATTAACTTCTAAACTTGATACATTACCCTGTAAGTATCTTGGAAGGCATTTCCCAAGAAAAAAAAATTTGTTACTACCCCATCACTGAAAGCTAAAGTTTCATACAATCAATGACACAGTTAATAAAAAAAAAAAAAAATAAACTAGTCCTTTCCCCAGAAGTGTAAAATAGCTTTGAAGTAGAATCCAGTTACCATCAGTTTACCCAGTTAATATAAAGTTCTTTATTATCTTCCTAGTTGCAATACTTTCATTGCTCCTGAAAGACACCCGGAGGTCACAGGATGGCAATGAGAATTAAGATGGATCCTAACGCATAAGGACATAGCTGAGAACACCATAATGATCCTTTTTTTTTTTTTTTTCGGAGCTGGGGACTGAACCCAGGGCCTTGCGGTTGCTAGGCAAGTGCTCTACCACTGAGCCAAATCCCCAACCCCGAGAACACCATAATGAAAGCCGCTGCCAGTCACACTGTATTACTTAGTTTTAAAATACCCTGTATTCACCAGCAGTCACTTCCAGTTTCCTTTCCTTCTCTAACCTTTGGTAAACACAAACTTACTTTGTCTCTATGATCTTATCTAGTCTAGGTATTTCAGATATAGTTGGTTTCAGTTGTTGAAATATTCTTAAAACATCTATGAAGTTGCCAATACCCAATCATTATGCCCAGGAGTAATAGGTTTCTGTAGGCTTTAGATGACTTTGTTTGAGACAGCCCACTCTGGCCTATACTGTACTGTGTAGCTGGTCTCTCCAGTGCAGGAGACCACCATGCCTGTCTTTCAAGTCATACTTTAATCAACCAACTAGTACATACACCAGCTTGTCCATGTATTAATAATGTGTCAGCACAATAACTCATGCTTCAACAACTCAAATACTTACACCTTTTCTTTAGTAAAGCTTCACAGACACCTTGTACTTTGGATTATTAGACAGATCTACCTTGGGGGCCGTTTTAAAAAGTGAGATCAATTCGTAATGTGAAAACCCTGGAACTAAACAGACTATACAATGGCCACGAACTCACAGCTGTTAGGGTTAAAGTGAGCTTGAACACTGCTTTGCTCAACTTCACCTGTGATTACGTATCTTTCACTGTCCTATACATGCACACAAATGACAAAGTGCTGATTTTGAGGTTAGAGTGAATTTTGGTGGGTAGACAAATTTGTAAATATGGGATCTATAAAGAGTGAGGGTCTATGTTAGTCCCACAGTAGGTGTGATCTGAAGCTTGCTTCTTTCACTTCAGCATATTTCCAAGGCTCACCCTATTGCAGAACAAATCAAAATCAGTTCATGTGAGCACTTCTTCCCCAAATGCCTCAAAGCACAAGTGTCTCAGATTTGAAGTTCCGGAACATGGTATACATATAGAGGTGTTGTGGAGATGGCATTCAAGTGAAACACTTGTGTTTTGTACACTTTTACACACATAGCTTGATGGTAATTTCATACAAGTTTTAGTATGCTTGTGATTTTTGCTTGTTTCTGAGATGAATTCTTGTAACACAGCTTTGGACAGCTTAGACCTGGCTCTGTAGCTCAGGAGCCTTGAACTCAACGGCGTTCCTCCCATCTGAGTAGGGTACCTACTTAATTCTCAACTCATACGCTTTTTTAAAGACAAGGTCTCCCTATTTACCGCAGGCTGTTTTAGGACCATGTAGTCCAGGCAAGCTTCAAATTCATGAACCCTATGTTTCAGCCTCCCAAGTGCTTGAATTACAGGTAAATGTTTATTTACATTTTAACCTCAAAGTATTACCTAATGTCAGATGTAAAATTAACCATAAAATAATGTCAGTACTCTCATGAAGTTTCAGACTTTGGAACATTTATTACTCTTCATAGCCAAAGGATATTTACTCCCATAGACTATCGCTTGGGGGACATTGGGCTGTTACAATGCTTTGGCTGTTTTGAGTAAAGTCACTAGTGAAGACTGACGTGTATAGACAGTTTTGTATCTTGAGTCTACTCCTATAGTGAACTGTTGGGTTGATACTAAATATTACATTTAATCTTTGCAGAAACTGTCAGACTAGTTTCCAAAGCAAGCATACCACTTTTACAAATATTCTCACCAGCAGAGTTTGAAGATCACAGCTTGCCCACATTCTCTCTTATTAATGGCGTTTAGACAATAGTCAACTTAATGACCAGAGAGTTACATCTCACTGTGGTTCTTTTAAGACAGGGTCTGATGTAGTCCAGACTGGCCTCAGACTTGTTACAAAACCAAGAATGACTCTGAACTTCTGATCATCTATGTTTGCATTTCTCTGAAGAGTAATAATACTAAGTACTTTTTATGTCCTTTGCCACTTACAATCCTACCACAAGAAACAGCTCTAAACGTTCCTCATTTACTTGTGTGTACGCATACGGGGAATGGGCACAGGCCATGGAGTGCATTTGGAGGTCAGGGGACAGCATGAGGGTCCCAGGATGTGGCTGTACCACACAGCTACCTCATTTCCTGACAACTAAATGGGCCTCTTATCATGGTCCTTTTAGTATTTATCTTTTACTGAGTTGGAAGAGTAAACATGTCTTTTTTAACAAAACATTTACTTTTACTTTACGTGGATAAATATTTTGCCTCCATGTATGTATGTGTATTACATGCATTCAGTACCTGTGGAGGCCAGAAGAGGGTGTTGGATCTCTTGAAACTAGAGTTACAGAGGGTTATGACCTGCCCTATGGGTCCTGGGCACCAAGCCTCTGTCCTCTGCAAAAGTAGCAAGTATTGAGCCATCTGTCCAACTCCCTCAAAATATCTCTTAAAACTGGTTTTTGAATAAAAAAATTTATAAATTTAGTTTACGCATTGCATTTGAATTTTTCTTCCCATTATATTCTAAAGTAGGATTATCAGCACTGGCAAGAGAGCTCAGTGCATAAAACATGTTGCCTTGCAAGCCTGGTGACATCACTTTGATCCTTAGAACCACATTAGGAGAAGAAAACTGACCCCCAAAAGTAGCACTCTCATGTCCACACAGGTGGCATGGATGCATGTCCCTCACTTAACACCTGATCCTTGTTTATATCACATGTGTCATGTCTAGTTGCAAAATGGTAATATCTGATGTGAGGAAAGTTTTGACTTAACATTATAAACAAGTTACAGAACTCTCACTTAAAAACACAAACAGCTAAATGTAGTCTTTACAAAGAGGAACAAACTTTGAAAAGGGCTACCTAGCAAACAGCACTCCCAGGCCTGACAAAGGAGTGCTGCTACAGCATAAAACAGAGAGCTCATCTATTTAGATGTGACACAAGATAATACGAAACACAAATGAAAACATACTTTATTTCAGCCTTTGATGAAGGCTGATGCTACAGGTTCACTCACCTCTGTGTCAGGAATCACAAGGTGAGTTAGGAAACTAGAAATAACAAGAGTGAAGGTTCTACTCAAATGAACTCAAGTGTTCACTGGGGCTAAGAGCTGGGACCTTGGTACCTACTACAAAACTTTTTTTTTTTTGTTCTTTTTTTCGGAGCTGGGGACCGAACAAAACTTCTTTTTAAAAGAAAGTTACAGATCTTCCCAAAACAACACAGTTTTGTTATTCTTCTTAGTTGCCTTCCAGAACTAGACAGTAAAATCCTACTGCGAAGGAGCAGCACACTTTGGCTGTAGAATATACAGAAATCAAGCTGGAAGTGACGTAAAACTTCCTCCCTGCTGGCTATCTAGCTTGTGTCAGAAGGTGTTATGCAGGCCACATGGGAGACAACCATCATGGTGTTACCCAGAAGTGAACCTTGCATGCTACGATACTATCCTGCCAGACAAGTTACACCCAATGATGAATAATGGCAAGTAAACAACTACATTTTGGTCCTGGGTTTCCAAAAGAAAGAATTCATGTCTAGTACTATAAATCTGGTTAAAAACCCTCATGGCTAGTCAGATAAAAGGCTCTGGGGTGGGGGTGGGGACAGGGAGGCCTATCTGATACTAAATGGTTTTGCTAACTGGCCATGTTGTAAACTACCGTCTAAATATTTGTGTCTATACACATGGCTATCCTTGACCATGGCCAGAGAAGCTTAAGCTTGTCTCTGCAGTTAAAAGCAGAGACTCTTAACTGGTCAAAGTGAGAGTAAGTGACTGCTTAGCCCTAAACGGGACATCTCTACCAACCCTCGCTCACAAGCTTAGGACACACTGGAAAAGAGGGGGTGGGAAAAATGTGAGAGCCAAAGGATGTGAACACTGTCTTCTAGACCGAACCAAGCCTCCTAACTTATGAGCGCACCTCACCAGCTATGTAACACGCACGAAACCTGTACAACATCAAGCCAACAACACTGTAAGTCAGCATTCAAACAGGCAGACTCAGTGCCCTACAAACAGATGTGAAAAGATTGTGGGGGGAAGGGGCACGTTGGAGGGGCCTGGGGAGCAGGAGGTGTATGATACGACCGAGATACATTGTTTGTATGAATGAAAATGTCAAAGAATAAACAAAATATTATACACAAAAATTTAAAAATAAAGTCACAGACCTAAGAAAGGGGTTGGCCACTGACACACCTCAAGCCCAGGAAACAAATTAACTTCCACAGTTAATATGTAATTCTCTGGACTAATCCACTGTTTTTATATCTGATTCTTATTAGATGTAAATGTGGGATTGGGTGCTATGGATGCAATAATAGCAAGGAGACTACTATGCAGAAAAAGTAAAATTCTAAAATTCCTAAATTTATAGAACCCATGAAGATGAAGAAAAGAAAAATTAAGATACCAGGTTAACAAAAATCAGTACTAAAAATAAATTTAAAGGAAAAATTATAGCACAATACAAAGATTCTAGTTCTTTAAAATCATCAATGCTATCTATTTTTAAGAAAGTCAAATGAGCTGTGCACGGTGGGACACCTCTGATATTAGCACTTGGGAAGGAGGCAGAGGCCGGTGCAGCCCTGAGTTTGAGGCTAGCCAGGACTACACAGAAGTTCCAGGCCTGCCTTCTCTCAAAAACCCAAAACAAAGCAATGAAATAAAAACATGTAAATGTGAAGAAATGTATTAGAAATCTCAGACATGATGCTGCAGCTTTAGGGAATGCCTTGTAAGTATAATACAAGAAAAAAAAATCAGTTGTACACAGAGCAGAGTGGAGACCTAGAACTGTATGGGAAGGGTGGACTTCATAATCAGACTAGCTCTCCATTCAGAACGATTAACTAGAAAAGCTGCCGCTGCTGCCGCTGCTGGGTCACAAAAGAAATAGATCTTGCTTAAAGCATTAGAGAACAAGGTACTGAGAAAACTGAAAATCAAGAGGAAAGAAAGACATCTGGAGTCCACCAGCTTAGCTTCGTCTGTAGGGTCTGACCCAGGAAGAGATGAGATGGCTGCTGACACAGCTGCTCAGGCCGTTGAGCAAAATGCCTGGGGCAAGTTCAGCTTGGGACCTTAAAGGACTACGTGCTAGGAGTAAGGGAGAAAAGATTGAGCGGAAATAGACCAGCTTTTGTCTAAACAACAGAAAATACGCTTCAAATCAGCCCAATCCTTGACTGGATTAAAGTACCCTACACTACGTTGCTCTGACAGTGAAAAGTAAGTTTCCGGAGGAAGAGAGAGCTCACATGTCTCTGTGAGACATCTCAGTCATAGAAGATTATATATAATCTATGTAAGGTTCAGTTCTCTACAACAAAACTGGGCCTCCGTGATGACGAAATTGTTGCTTTAAAAGAACACTGAACAACACAGAGCTCCACAGCTACAGAGATATCCAGAAAAGGAAACAGATTTCAAACTTAAACTGCGCTTGGTATATTCAAACCAAGAAAGACAAGGCCTTCTCAGACGACATAAAGTCAGGCCAAAAGGAAATTATAAATGAACAGAAACCTTCCCATCTGTGAACTCAATGGCTGGTTTAATAAGAGCCAGGCTTAGGGCTGAGTCCTTGGCTGGGTGGTGAAGTCCTTGCTGCGTAAGCGTAAGGACTGAGCTGGGATCTCAGCACTTTCGTAAAAACTGGCATGGAGACATGCTCCTATAATCCAGGAAGCAGGAGGTTCCCAGGGTTTCTCTTGGCAGCAGTCTAATCTAAAGGGCTAGTCCCAGGTTCAGTGAGACCCTGTCTTACAATAAGGTGGAAAGTGATAGGGGAAGATCCCTGAGGTTGACCTTTGGCCTCTAGACACAGACACAGACCTGCGAGTGTACATCCACCCACCCACCCACACACAGGCCAGCCAGGTACTATTATAATCCAGTAGTACTTCAGAGGCTGAGGCAAGAGGATCTTGAGTTTGAAGTCAACATGGGCAATTTATCGACTGTGTCAGACAGACAAAAAACCAAACCAAACCAAACCAAACCAAACCAAAAACAAACTGCTGAAAAATTCCTGAATCCATGAAAGATACCAATGGACCTAAGTACTCCTATGACTCCCACTCAGAATAAGAAAAACATATAGGGGCCTAAAATAGTTCACTGCTATTCAGTGACAAAACAACTTCGGACAATCAGAAAAGTAGTGAAAGCAGCTGGCAGGGGTTCAGGGACGGGGACATTTTTAGGCAAGAATAAAAGAAGATGACTGAAATTATCAAAAAGCTACCTAAAAACAAAAAGCCAGAAAAAAAAAATAGGTGTCTTGATGTTAAAGACAGCTGATATCCAGATTCCTTGCTGACAACAGAAGGTATTTTACAGCTCAAAGCACACTAGATAATGCGTCTTGTCTCAGATACAATATTTAGAGGTTCTTAGCCTGTGTGTCATAGCCTCCTTGGCAACTTTTTAGCTCCAATATTTACGTTATGATTCCTAACAGTAGCATAATTACACTTATGAAGTAGCAACAAAAATAATTTTATGGTTGAGGTCACCATAACATAACTCCATAAAGGGTTGTAGCATTAGGAAGGTTGAGACTCACTGGTTTAAAGATGAATGTTCAAACAATATTTAAAGGTGTAACTATGGAAAAATCTTTGGTGAGTTAAGAAAAATTCAGAACAAGGTGATTGCCTGTAAACCCCAACACTGGGGAAGTTTAGGTAGAAAAACCACTGGGAGCTCAAGGCTAGCCTGTGCTCCCTAGTAAGACATTTGTCTAGGAAGAAAGAAAGACAGACAGAAAGGAGAAAAAGACAGAAAAACAAAAAGAAATAAGTGATTTCTTAAATACTGTGAGTACTGAATACTATAGATACTGACATGGATGGAAAAAATACAGATTTATTTTAAACATGTGTATATAATTATGTCACAGAGAACCTAGGTATTATATAAAATCTTTTTTTTTTTTTTTTGGTTCTTTTTTTTTCGGAGCTGGGGACCGAACCCAGGGCCTTGCGCTTCCTAGGTAAACGCTCTACCACTGAGCTAAATCCCCAGCCCCTATATAAAATCTTAAAGAGAAAACCTTCTACCTATAAAGAAATAAAATGGAAACTTTTCAATAAATTTTTTCAATGCAAAATTTCCTCGTTATAAAACAAATATAAAGACAAAAGTCTAATTAAAAAAAGAATCCGGTATCACATAGGAACATAAAGACCTTAAAATAATACAGAATTCAGGAAAACATATTTTAAAAAGGAAGCTAAATCTATTCATTTAAAAATGCAAGGTAAGTTCAACATTAATGGAATAACCCATAATTGCATACTATTAGTAAAACAAACAAACAGTATAGAAGCCAACCATAAAATTTAAGGCACACACAACAACAAACTCAGAAGGCTAAGGTAGAGAGAAGTTTAACGGGATAGCACAGAACACACTTAGAAAGTACCAGTATAAGTGTTGCTCTGGTTTAACATAGTAAATAAAGCTTATCACTCTATTTGTATCTATTAGTTACTGTTCCAAGTGTTTTAGTACTTTTAAAAGAGCACCAGATTTCCCCAACAGCAGAGAAGAGCTCTAACGTACTGGTACTGAGATTTTTTGATGCGCCAGGAAAACGTACAAGTCTGCTCTGAAATCCTGTCTCCTGGATTAAGGTGTCTATTTACCCAAAGAAAACACACAGGTTCGCGAAACTCTAATTCTTAATCGTTCAAAAGTGACAGACTCATCTGTCACTGATTTAAATCAAAGCAAATAAAAACTTTATGGGCCTTAGACGGCAATCACACACACAATTTTGTACACAAAGGCTACCCACAGACTTCGAATTCCTGTTTTAGAATTGTTCTTTCAACCCTCCACCTGAAACTTTAAGCTAAGTTATTCTGGAAAAGAAAGCCAAGGGTATGAGCCTGGATTCCAGGTTGCGTAAAAGTGACCTTTGGGGCGTTCAACCAACTTCTGGAGAGGCTGTAAATAGCTTTTCCAGTGACTTTTGCTCCCTATCCCTGTCCGGACTGGGCCGACGTCGCCACGCTCGGCAGCAAACCCAAGCTCGATGCCTTGAAGCGGGTCAGGCTGTCCCGCCCCCCTTGTCCCGCAAATAAGGACAGGAAGCGCCGCTTTTCTCTCTAGCGCCAGCTTCCGTGGGGCCAGCGGGGACGCCTCGGGGAAAAAGGCGCGGCCGTACAGACCAGCAGACGCCGGACTTGGAGACCCGCTCCGCACTCGCCCCCGGCCCGCAACGGGAAGCAACGCCACCCCCCAATAACGGCTTCAACCGCCTCCTGCCAGGTCCCCGCTCTAGCCTCCAAACTCGCGGCCCAAGCACATCACACTCACTGGAAAGTGGGGCCGGGGCCCGGCCCAGGGCCGGCCCCGGGAATTCGGCGGGTCTCCCAGGGTTTGGGAGGCGGCGGCGGCTGGGAGGCCATGTCTCGCCTGCTCCGCTCCGGCTCAGGACAGCGACTGCGACGGCTGGGTGAAGGGGCGCCTCGCTTGCCAGGCAAGACAGGCAGAGCACCGAGCCCTCCGCCCCGCCCACGCCTGACGTCAGGCCAAGGCGTGTGGTCCGCCGAAGCTGGAGGAAGGAGGAAGGGAACAGCTAATTCGCTGGGGTGGATGTGGGAGGTGGGGAGAGCAGGATGTTCCTCTTTCTTTTCCCTAGTTTGGGTTTCAAATTTGAGTAGGGGCTCATCGACGTTTCTGGCAGCAGCTACTACGACCTAGGTGCCTAGTCTATCGGAGGCTCCTTTGCGGGTCGACCCTTTAAGGCTAGCAGTAAAGCCCCTCTCAGTCCAGCGTTCGCGGAGCTACCTGGAGTACCAGGGTGCCAGCCGGACAGGCTTACAGATCACCCTGTATCGAAAGGGGGTTCATGCATTCCTCTCGTGAGGGGGCCTGGTACTTTCGTTGTAAAGCCCTTGTTTCCTTGGGGAACAGAACGGCTGGACGCAGGAGGTGCGCTGTCTTTAGTCTTCCCCGTTCCCACTCAGGACCGAAAAGGGTTAAGTCTTGGCTGCAGCATCTGGAGAGAAGGTAAGGCCTCTGAAGTATGAGGTGAGGGGTTAGGGACTGGTTGTCGAGAGGCGTGGCCGCAGTCCTTTTTGTTTGTTAGCCAGGTGGAGTGGGAAGTTTCTAGAACCTTAGCAAATGGAGTTAAGAGCTTGTTTGGCCAGAACAGGGTTTCCCTTACCTTTCCCCTACCCCCATGCAGAGGACGAACCATGCCTGTGCATGAGGAAATGCATTAAAAAAGATCTTATGGTGTGAAACGCGAGACTTTTTCAGCTATACCTCCTCTTTCCGGTGCCTTCTTTTCGAGATATTTTCGATATATATATATATTTTATATACCACATATATGATATATGTATATATATCATATATATATATATACACATATATATTGGTATATAAAAAAAATCCTTCCTCTCCATTTGATGAGACTGGTCTAGATATGTGGCGCGTGGAGAAGGGAGTCAATCCCTTTAGAGATTCTGACATCTGAGAGGGACTTTTGTTGTGACTTTTCAGTTCTTTCAAACAGCAAAACTCTTACCAGCGGAGTCCAGCAACGAAAAACTTAGTGTAAGAAGTATTTCTCGGGGCTTGTTTTCAAAGATAAATCCAGTAACAGAGACAACCCATTACGAAATCCTACGATTCATTTCGTCTTCAACGTGTATGTCCTTTTAATGTTAACATGATTGAGGAGTCACGATTATTGCTAGGTGAAAGGGTTTGCAGCTTTGATTATTAACACACACACACACACACACACACACACACACACACACACACACACAGGACTTTTGTTTGAGTTGTTTGAAACCTTATCAAATTACTCAGAACAGGTAGTTTGGTAATTCTTAATCAGGTTTGGGAACTTTTCACAGCCCGGAGGTGGTGGTGTGTTGTTTACTGGCTTTGCATGATGCCTTTATTCTAGTGAACTATGGAGAAAGAGCAGTCTTTATGCCAAAAGGAAGAGCCTAAATTTGAATATTGTTAATTAAATCCAGAGAAGTTTCACTATGAAGTGTCCTCTTAAAGAGCTTACAGACTTGTTTTTTAGAGGGAGATGTATTTGTTTCTCTTTTTACTTAAAGGTTAACTCTATATTTATTTAAAGGTTAATTCTGTATTGAATCAAATATTTGATGTTAATTAACAGAAACAGGAAAAAATAAAATAACCACCAAGTTTCTCTGTTAGGGGACTATGAAGATCTCTCCTCCCCTTATTTCTCTCTAAAGTCTCACTCTGTATGTAGCCCAGGCTGACTTTGACTTTATTTAGCCCAGGTTAGCCTTGAACTCATGGAGATCCTTTTGCTTCAGCCTCTTGTGTACTGAAGTTATAAGTGCGAGTCCTCATACCTGGCAAGAAGATGCATTTTTACATAATTATTTCCAACTCCTCATAGACTCTTTATTGGACATTAAATTAATAGGTTAAGTGAACTGATAGAGGGATTCTGAAACTGAAATAAATACTTGATCACACAGAGTTTCTTGACTTTTTTTAAATAGAGTATATCCCCATATTGTAAGTACTTTCTTGAAAGGTTTACACAGGCAACCCTGAGTGGTCCCAAGTCCTGGTATCTGAAAGTTCGTAATGTCATGTCCAGAGCAAGCTTGGCTTTCTTTGTTCCTCTCTTCTATAACCCACATAATCACATAGTCAAGTTCATATTTTAGAATATAGATATGACAAGCAGTATTTGTAGAGTACAAAATAGAATTTTTCAAATGACAGCTAGCCTTTCTTTCTAAGGACATGTTTGTCTGTGGCTGTGAAATGCTGAAACTGCTTTCGTTTTGGTTTTCTCTTGTAGTTGGGCTGTTCAGTATGTTCCCACTGAAGGAGGGGAGAACAGGCGTGTGGCCCAGATGCTGCTCCAGGTCTGGCACCTGCAAAGATGCATCTTCAGATTCTCGGTATGGATCTTCCTAGGCCCTTACAAGCATCCCATACAAAGGTATATTCTTTTAAATTAAAGGGCAGCTTTTTGTGGAATCAATGTCAGTCACTGTAGCTTTGAGTACAGCGAGCAGCCTATAACTCCACTAAGAAGGAGGATTAGTAGAATGATTCCTACAGAGGTAATCTTGAAACTGCAGTTACCTTAAAAATTTGATGTAGGAATAAAGTTGGTTTCAAGTGACTACTGTTGAACAGTGTAGAGAGGGACCTTTGGTGGGATTTTATTTTTTTGCTATGTTTAATATTTGTGTAGATATTTTATAAAGGGTATCTAGACACAATACCACAAGATATTGCTTCTCACATACATTAATGCAAAGCAACAAGGATGGGCAGGGCATAATCTTGATTCTTCTTTTAAATAGAAAGTGAGGTTGGTTATACTTTTTAAAATTGAATTTTTCTCTATTTATGATATGATGTGAGCACTTCTCTGTGTGTGTGTGTGTGTGTGTGTGTGTGTGTGTGTGTGTGTGTGTGTGTGTGTGTGTGTTGGCGTGCATGCGTGTATGTTTATAATTGGTTCTCTCCTTCCATAGACTCGGAAATCAAACAGGTCATTAGACTTGTATGACAAGTGCTCTTACCTAACACTGTATTGCCTGGGTTACCAATCCGTTGTTGTGTCTTACCATTTAAATGTATGTGTATATGTATGCTTGTGCTGGGACAGAACCCAGGGCTTCACGTGTGCCCTTACTCTGTCACTGATCCACGTCACCAGCCTGCCGCTGGTTTCACTCACTGAGGAGATATGTTCTGAGAGATGTGTCCTGAGATGACTCTTTGCTTGTGTGAACGTGATGGAGTATACTTAGGATGGCTGCAGGATATGAGGCTGTGTAATCTAAGGGTCCACCGTCCATAGCTGTGCAGTCTGCTATTGTCAGGAGCATTATGTGATACCTGGCTCTGTGGGAAGCCTTTAAAGGCAAGTGCTTATTGAGTCATTATTCCTGAAACTGGTAACATAAGAACCCTTAGATAGAGTCTTTAACATTTACATTAATACATGGAGAGCTGTGCTGTTGAATAGAATACTTTCATATAAAGTACATAACATACTTGTGACATATGGTTGAACTAACAGTACTTGTATACATGTGTAAGTAAATAAATATACTCATACACTAGTTTTCTATTTTCAAAGTTGCTAATAAACGATGTGGCAGTTGCTATCATTTTTCTGTCATTGTGTTGTTTCTACTATGTTAGAAATAATAATAGTGCCTAGTGTGTGTCTAGTATTGCTACGTGTCAGGCTTTCGTTTAATCATTTGTAAGTACATGCTGTGATTGTCTCTATTTTCAGATGAAGCAACTGAAACACAGAGAGGTTAAGCAGCTTGCCCAAAGTTAAACAGCTATTAAGTGAGGAAGCTAGGAATTGAATAGTGTGTCTGAATCCAAAGCCTAGAATTTGGAGCTAGAAGACGTGGATTTGAATCTCAGCTCTACTACTGTACAGCTTCAGTTTACTACTCTGTGCATGGGAATGGTGACACCTTCTACTTCACTGGACTTTAAGGGATGATATCAATTATTAAGTATGTGCAAGCAATTGGAAACCAGTAATGGCACGTAGGCAGTCACGGTTGCTGTGTGCAAATGCTCAGCTTATACCCAGCTTTGTGTAACCTTTCTTATATGCTCTTTGCACACCCCCCTCTCTTACACACACACACACACACACACACACACACACACACACACACACACTATATATATATATGTATGTATATGTATATATATGTATATATATATTTATTAGATTCAAAATATGTATAAAACTGGTAGCAATTTTGACTTGTAATATTCTTTGTGAATAAATATAAACAAAATATTCAAAAGCTTTTCTGAAATGTTTTAAACTTTGTTGTGCTTCATTCATATAGCTAGCTATATATGAGTACACACATGTACATACTATCTTATATATGAACATGAGCACACATGTACCTATCTATCTCATATAGCTGAACATGAGCACACATGAACATACTATATATCTCATATAGCTAGACATGAGCATACATATGTACATATTATCTTATATAGCTAGACATAAGCACACACATGCACATACTGTCTTATATAGCTAGACATGAGCACACACATGCACATACTGTCTTATATAGCTAGGCATGAGCACACACATGTACATACTATCTTATATAGCTAGACATGAGCACACACATGCACATGACACACACATGTACATACTATCTTATATAGCTAGACATGAGCACACACATGCACTATCTTATATAGCTAGACATGAGCACACACATGTACATACTATCTTATATAGCTAGACATGAGCACACACATGCACATACTGTCTTATATAGCTAGACATGAGCACACACATGAACATACTATCTTATATAGCTAGACATGAGCACACACATGTACATACTATCTTATACTAATGTTACAAATGTTAGCAATTAACATTCGTGTGGGTCATAATATACCAGTATGTGTGTATGCATGATGCTTGTGAAAATTGGAGTGCTTGCTAATCAGTCAACAACGTTTGACTGAAAAAATGTTCTCCAGTTAGTGTAGTCTAACTAAATTTGAGTGGATTTGTCGAACAACTGAAAAGTCAAACTGGCTTGATGTAGTAGAAGCACAAGGAAAGCAAAATGTTTTGCTGGGTGGAGTGGCAGAAGCAGCAGCCTTTGAAAGTGGATCCTTGTTCTTGTATTCAAATACACAGATGACAGAAATTAGACACAAATGTAGACCAGGGCTGCTTTCGCTTAATGCATATAAATAGAACATAATTATAGCCCCAAATTTTAGTACTACCAAATCTATGTATTTTGGTAAATTGTCTCAAAAATTGTCTTTGCTTAATCAATCTCTAAATGATAAGATTTTGCGTTAACTCGCACTATGCTTAGGACGTTGTAAAATAACTTAGCAAGAATAAAAATCAGCTATATCTGCCCCCCCAGGTGTGTGTGTGCTCATGTATAGCTATATAAGACAGTATTTCCATGTGTGTGTTCATGTCTAGCTATATAAGATAGATAGTATGTACATGTATATGCTCATGTATAGCTATGTACATGTGTGTGCTCATTTTAGCTATATAATATGTACAGGTGTGTGCTCATGTCTAGCTATATCAGATAGTATGTACATGTGTATGCTCATGTATAGCTATATAAGATAGTATGTTCATGTGTGTGCTCGTGTCTAGCTATATAAGATGGATAGTATGAACATGTGTGTGTTCTTGTCTAGCTATAGAAGATAGTATGAACATGTGTGTGCTCATGTCTAGCTATATAAGATAGTATATACATGTGTGTGCTCATGTCTAGCTATATAAGATAGTATGTCCATGTGTGTGCTCATGCCCAGCTATATCAGATAGATAGTATGTACATGTGTGTGCTCATGTCTAGCTATATAAGATAGTATGTTCATGTGTGTGCTTATGTCTAGCTAATCAGATAGATAGTATGTTCATGTGTGTGCTCATGTCTAGCTATATCAGATAGATAGTATGTTCATGTGTGTGCTCATGTCTAGCTGTATAAGATAGTATGTTCATGTGTGCTCTTATCTAGCTAAATAAGATAGTATGTACATGTATGTGCTCATGTCTAGCTATATAAGATAGTATGTACATGTGTGTTGGATTCCTAGAAAGCCAGTGCTGTACTCAGTTGGTTACTCCTCAGTTGATATGGACCCGCGATGTGTGAGCCCCGTCCGACCTGTGAGGCCTGCGATTAGTCTTCATTACATCTTGTTTTGAGACAGTGCCTCATTGGTAGCCCTGGGTGGGTTGAACTCAGCAGCTATCTGCTGCCTCTGCCCGAGCCTGCTCTGTGGGCTCTAGAGGGCTGGGATCTGTGGCATGCAAGGCAGGCAGTCCTTTCATACCAGTGCTCAGAGGCAGGCAGGCCCTTTGTGCAAGACCAGTGACATCATCCATTACTGGTGACTCTGAATTTATTATTAGTGTAGTTAACCCATGCACTAATCAAATGCCTACTGCATATGAATGTTTTTCCAAAAGAATTTCATAAATCAGTGAAGCTAAAACCCTAACTTTAAGGAGAAAGGTTCCTCAACAAGATTACAAATCTGGCTGTTGGTTCTATTGGGAAGGTCAGTCACTACTGATTAAACAAAGCAAGCAAACGAAAAGGGGGTCATGGCTCTTGGCTGACTTTCATGCTTCATTGTGAGACCCTCAGAGCCACTTTAAAATGTCATTGCTTTTTCTCTTACTAACTTTTCAGGAGTTGCTCGATGATCTACAAACATTTCTGGGATCTGAGAACCATGAGTTAATCCTGGACGCTCCAGACCCACCGTTGAAGAAGATTCGTCTACACGAAGATGGGGTTGGTACTTTGAGTGCAAATGGAGAGGAGGGCGTCTCTGTTACTGAAGATGAAAACATGGCGGCCACGAAGCCTTCAAATTGGAGAGTGTGCAATGTTTGCTTAGGGATTCTTCAGGGATTCTGCGAGAAGGACTTTATCACAGAGGTAAACATCCATTCCTCAGCAGAGCTGTGATGACAGGTGGGGTCAGCCGTAACCGTTCCTGAACACCACCGTTCACGCCTGCTTGCCTTAGTCCAGGGGGGTCACTAACATCTCTTCATTAAAAAAGGCCAACTATTCTGAAATTGTTGTATCCACATACTGCAGAATTAATAAAAACTGACATCCAGTGTGTTATCCTGAAACTGCCAGTTGTGCAGGTCACTTAACCTCAAGATGTTTATGACAAGCTCGAGCTACTCAGATGTGGATGTTTCTTGATTGCCTTCGTTTGGGGCCGAGCTAGAGATTGGCCTGGCAAGTGCAGCACCGCTGAGCCTCAGCCCCCGACTCCTGACTGAGTGCCAGGAAGCTGTCCGGTGTCGGCTCCTGGAGAACTTTCATTATTAGAGCCCCATTTTCAGAAATTCTTGGGGGTTTACCTGTTTGTAATACTCTTCTAGGTGTGCCAAAAGGTTGAAGCCTCTGGGTTTGAATTCACCAGCGTGGTTTTATCTGTGTCCTTCCCACCGCAGCTGTCTGTGAGAGAGGTAAGGTCATTGCACACTTCAGAGCGTGTGTGAAGTGTATGCTAGGGATTTCTAATTTCTAAAAAACAAAAATGGGGATGCAAGCTCGGTATAAAGGCTCAGACTTGTAACCTCAGCACTGGGTGTGGAAGCAGGATAGTGAGGAGTTTGAGGCCAGCCTGGGCATGTTGTGTGTGCAGAACCAAGGCTGCAGTGTTGCATGATGGGACATGAGCAAGCATGGCCAGACGTGTCTCGGATTAATTACACAGGTGATTTTGAATTAAGTTTGGTTGTTGCACATTCAGACACTTTTACCACTGTCAGTTTTTTCTTGTAACCCCTCCACATTCAATTATATGACACCAGATGTGGTTGTCACCCACAGTTTAAAAGGCTACATTGATAAAAATCACATTTAGCTAACAGTACATAATTTGAGAACTTTTTATTTGAAGTGTCTTCTAGATACAGGTTCCTAAACTCTCAACATATATAAGGTTTATTCCTAGGTAGGCATGGTGGCTCCTGCCTGTAATCCCAGTATTCAGGAGCTGGGGCAGAGGGTCGCCAGGTATTTGAGCCTAGCCCAAAGAGTTTCCCAGACACTGTCCCAGAGATTTGTCTGTATTTGGTCAGGTTGGGCTTAGGAATTTGCATTCTAAACAGCAAACTGACCGGTGCTAGTATTACAAAGACTACACTTTGAGGAATTAATACTCTTAAGATTCTTTTTATATTTCTATTTTGCTTTATTTGTGCATATGCGTATACGTCGGCGTGTGTGAGTGTGTACCTGTGTAGAAGTCAGGACAACTTGCAGTAACTAATTCTATCTTTCTGCCGTGTGGTCCCAGGCATTGAACTCAGGTCATCATCCTTAGCAACAGGTCCGTTTACTTGCTAAGCCGTCTTGCCAACTCAAACTTAAGAATTAAAAAACATATCTAAATATATTCTTGAGGGTAGGGAGAAGGGCTGTAAACTTTGGACAGGTAAATTTCAAACAATGCAAGGAAAACTGGTAAAAGCATCTGCTAAAAGGTATAAGTTTTAGGAAGCTCAAGGAAAGTAAATTTAACTCAAACCAAATTATAACCAATAAAAGAAAGTTTAGAGAAAAATCCCCATAAAGAATTTGGAAGCATAGGCCTTATGGTGGTAGTTTACTCCTTTAATCCCAGCACTTGGGAGGCAGAGGCAGGAGGAGCTCTGCTCGTTCAAGGCCAGCCTGATCTACAGAGTGAGTCTAGGACAGCCAGAGCTGCATAGAGAAGCCCTGTCTCAAACCCTTCTCCCTGCTCTAGAATTGGGAAGCCGGGTGTGGTGATTCTCACCTGTAAGCTGAGCACTTGGGAAACTGGGCGGGATGATTGCTGTGAGCCGGAGGGCAGCCTGGACTAACTATATAGGAAGAGTAAAGATGAGGAGTGGGTCTGTGACCAAGACAAGAGGGTCCTGAATTCATCGTAGGTGAGAGAGAGAGAGAGGGAGAGGGAGGGAGGGAGAGAGAGAGAGAGAGGGAGGGAGGGAGGGAGAGAGAGAGACAGACAGACAGAGACAGAGAGAGAGACAGAGAGAGAGAGGGAGGAGGAGAGAGACAGAGAGAGAGGGAGGGGAGGAAGGAGCGAGAGAGAGAGAGACAGAGAGAGACAGAGAGAGAGAGAGAGACAGAGAGAGACAGAGAGAGATAGAGAGACAGAGAGGGAGGAGGGAGGAGGAGGGAGGAGAGAGACAGAGAGACAGAGAGACAGAGATAGAGAGACAGAGATAGAGAGACAGAGATAGAGAGACAGAGAGACACACAAAGATAAAGATTGTTGGGTGTTGCCCAAATTGAACAGTCAAGTTTTATTTTTCAAACTTGGAATTAGTTATAAAAAAGAAAAGAAAACCAAAATCAAAATAGAGTCACATTAATTCAAATGTAAGAGGGAGGCTTAGCTCTGTTAGAACTGCAGCCGAAAAACTAGACCCCCAGTCAACTGCTAACGGGTGAAGAGTTGCTGAGGGAGATTTGTGTTGTTAGGACAGGAAACTAATGAAACAGGAGACAGCCCTTCTTGGAAGGATGTTCATGGCTGAAAGCTGGGTTCTGAAAACCCTGCTTTGCTTCTAGCCTTTCTGCCAGGGAAAATGGGATCTTCCTTAAAAAAAAAAAAAAAAAAGAACAATGAACAATCAACGTCTGGGGAGAGTGAACTCCCTCTTTCTCCCTCTCCCTCTCCCTCTCCCTCTCCCTCTGTCACAGCTTGAGGCTGCACACACTCTGCATTCTCTTGCGCTCTCTGCTTTTTTTTATAGCGGTTTTATTTTCTCAAACTCCCACTCTCATGCACACCTCTGTTCATTACCCTTCCATTCTCACACACACACCTCACACACATCTCACACACACCACATGCACTCTCCTTTCACTTACACACACACAATCTTCATACACACCTCACATTCTCTCTTCACTCATTCTTCACATGCTCTTCTCATGCTCTCTCACTCGCTCTCACATTCGCTCTCCACAAGCTCTCTCTCATTCACTCTTCACATGCTCTCTAGCCTTTCTCTTGCCCCAGTCTTTTATTGATAATCCAAAAGCAGGTAGAAAAAAGACATTGTATAATCATTGCCAAATAAAATTCAAAAGAATAACCACATCCCGCAAAAAACTAAGAATTACAATTGTTCCCCAAAGTTTCAAGCTTCCCCTATTCCCAGGCCTGTTGCCAAAATAATAATAATTGTAAACTTATCATTATTTAAACTTTAACTTTTAACTTATTATACTTCAGAGCTCAAAGCTCTGAGGTCAGCTACTTGCATTCTCCTAGGAAGCTCTAATGATAAATGACACAGGCAAAGCTGCCAGGCAGTGGCCAGCAAGAATCGAGTTAACCCTTAGCTCAGTGGTTCCGCTAGCTTTCTGTTCCTTGCACACAAGGACTCTCATAAGAGTCCCAGTATTTTGACTTAGTTTACTAGTATATAATTTTATATATTCTATACTTCCTTATCCAGGAAATACTCTCAAATGTTATATAAAACTTATTTTCTAACTTCAATAACTTTTTCCTTTCTTAAGATTCCAATGTTGGCTCTAATTCATTTTCTAATAATTTTTTAATTTCTTTGCAAGGCAAGCATTAATCTGGAACTACCATTGTGCAGTTATTACATTGTTTCCAAGATGAGAACACACAGCATGCACCTGGACCATTAGGGCTGTGCTGTGCTGTGCCCCCTATGCCTCAATTTCCAATTGTTTAAGAATCATAACATCAAGGAACATCTAGTTTCACAGAATTCACCAGAGAAGAAGGAGAAAGAAATAGGAAAGTCAGATATAATAGAATGGTTATGCACACCAAGGCCAACTGAAAGGCAGTCACGCACAAATGAAATCCATGCAGCCGCTGTCCAGGGCTAAGGTCAGGAGAAATGGGAACAACCAGTTTTTACAAGGAGCTGCCATGGGCTTCTGAGATGTCTCCATCCTGGCCTACTGCTGGCAGTCCGTGTCATCGTATGTTGTCTCCAGCACTGGGGGTCCTGCCTGGCTACAGGAGGTGGCCTTTTCAGGTTCCATATCCCCAATGCTGTAAAGTTCACCCCCACTGATTCTTGGGTGCCTCCCTTATCCCAGGTCTTTGTCACATCCCGTGAGAGGTGCTTCATGGAATCCCTGTCCAGCCTGTGCCTGGCTTCTCGCCTAAGAGTCTCTTGTCTTTCTTGCTTGTTTACTCTTCATCTAATCCCTGGTGGGCTGAGGGGGACCTTGTGAGTCTTGGGACTTTTGTGAGTTTTCTGAGAACTGTGAGGTTACTGTTTCTTTTAAAATATTTGGGAGGGGGGAAGAGAGAGAGAGAGAGAGAGAGAGAGAGAGAGAGAGAGAGAGAGAGAGAGAGAGAGAGTAGCATTTGTCACAGTGTGTCTGTGGAAGTCAGAGGACAGCTTACAGTAGTTGGTTATTTCCTTAAACTATATGAGTACTAGAGATCAAGATGGTTGTCTGGCTTGGCCACAAATCCCTTCAGCTGCTGAGACTTTTGCCAGCCCTCCTGTAAGTTCCATGAGCCTCATGAGTGTCGTGCCCCTTCTATGAGAGGATATTTCAGCCTAGAGGAAGTGGCTACACCATATGCTTCCCTTTCTGCTGGTGTTTACCCTCTCCTGCCCCTTCTGTGATGTTCCTGGGGCCTTGGAGGGGAGGGCAATGTAAGTGGTGACTATCTTCCGTGTCTGACTGAGCCTTGGGTACTACGCCACACAGTAGACAGTTATTCTCAGAAATTGGCTGGCAAGTCTATGCAATTGCAACAGGGACATTTCCTGCCTTCAGTGAGGCTGCGAGCAGCAGTCTGGACGTAAACATGTGTTTGGAAGTCGTTTCGAGAGACACATAACTATTTAATGAGCAGTGGCAGCTCTCCATTTTAGCCTGTGACCTCCTCCATCATGAGCATTTGTCCTGGGCTGCAGCATTGTTCCCGGTTCCTCCCTGTGCTGTGGGCCTAATCCAGGTAGACTTTGTTGCTGCTGTAAAGCCACACCTCAACATTGCTATCTAGGATACCCCAAACTGAACTGGGAAAAGTCTTGCTGATTCTTTGAGGTTTATCTTAACCAGCTGAGTCCAGCAGAGGGCGATATTGTACTTTGGTTCATTCCCATCCTCCAGCTAGTGTATGCTGACCCCTTTGCTCACCCTAGTGGCCTTAAATGAGTTACAGTGTGTCATGAATGCTAGACTATACGAAGCTCCCTCTGCTCCAGGTGCCTCTGCTATGGTATAGTTGGGGTTTTGTTTGTCAGATCCAAGTATTTCTTGTCTCTGTGCTTTCCATTAAATATTCCCAATTAGTCAAGAGTAAAAGTACAGCACTTTTTTTTTTACTTAAGAAATTATCTTTTCTTAAAATTTCATAAATTAGTATTTTTAAACATTTGTTTTATTTAAATTTGTGGTCTCCTTACCAGTTCAGATCTGTTGATCTTATTTAGGGTCTGAAGAAAATAATGGGTTACTTTGTCCTAAGAATGCACATACTCACTTGGCATAGTGTAATTCTTAACCCAGCAGTCAAGAGGCTGGGAGGATCGAGAGTTCAAGGCTATCCAGGGCTACACAGTGATAAAACAAACAAAGGAAAAAGAACTAGAAGCACATACTCGAAGTCTTGCATGTATTTACAGATCCTTGGGTTTTTCTGAGTTGGATTCTTTGGTAAAATCGTCCTCTGTTAAAGTCCTTACTTAGTCTAAAGAGTCGTGGTTTTATTATGTTTAGTTCACAGGTCAACTGCAAATGGAGAGAGCACTTGGTTAAGATGTAATGTGTGTGTAGGCCTGAGCTGGCTATCTGCTGCATGCAAGTGTGTGTGTGTGTGTGTGTGTGTGTGTGTGTGTGTGTGTGTGTGTATTTGTGTGTGTGCACAAGTGCGTGCGTGCATGCATGCGTGCATGTGTACTTATGCAGAAGTCAGAGGCCAACGTTGGAGTCCATCTGGAACTTGAGACAGGTCTCTCTCACTGACCTGGGCCTTGCCATTTTGGCTAAGCTGGCTGGCTGGCCCGAGTGGCAGGAACCCACTTGTCACCATTGTAAGTCAGCAGGCCTGGCTTTTTATAACAGTGGGGCACAAACTCATGTCCTCATGCTTTGGTGGCAAGAATTTTACCGGCAGGCACTCTCAGCCTTACCAACTGCAACTGTGTATATGCGGTATGCAGCTACACACAGCCCGTGAGTGCACTCCAGAGGAGAACTACCATTAACTCCCTGCCCTGTCTGTGCCTTGAGATAGTCGCTCACTGACCCTGAAGCTAGGCGACAGCTAGCAAGCACCCAGGACCCACAGGACCGGGGCTCCCATTCGTATGCAGCGTAGTTGGCTTCTTAAATAGGTGCAGGGGTTTGGACTCTTTTTCCTACTTGCACAGCAATTGCTCTTGCCCACTGGACCGTCTTTCCCGTTCCCAGGCTACAACTGTAAAGATATTCATAGCACACAGTGTACTTATGCAGCTGTCCAAATCCATCTTTCTATAAGATGTACCTCCAAGAGCTTGCCCTGTGGGTTACCAGCATGTGCAGTTTTGTACTTTTGAGAGTCATGGAGAAGCCAGTGAGGTGACTCAGCAAGTTATCGCAGGTCCCCAAGGCCAAGCTCCGATCTCAGTGCCATGGACCCATATGGTGGAAGGGAGAGAACCAGTGCTCACAGAATTGACCTCTGACCTCAGCATGCACACCAGGACGTGCACAAATGCCCATGTGCACACACAAGTAAGAATGCAGTAATAGTAAGAGTCGTGGAATCACAGGGTTTTAAGATACCTTGCTAGTCGTGTAGAGCAGGGCTCCCTAGCTCTTTGTGGCATCTGATTTAAAAGCGGATAGTTATATACACTGTTGTGATTTATCACAGCCCTGTGAGAGCACCTCTCCAGGTGCAAACCCATTCTTACCTTTGAGAATGTCTGCCAAAAAGTCTGAGTTCCCAATCTTGGTATATAGGGTGGTCACCTTTTAACAGTTTGAAAGTTCTCACTCTGCGTGTGTGTGTGTGTGTGTGTGTGTGTAGGTGTGTGTTCCTGCACATTCTGCATTGGGGGAGGGAGCCAGGCCACAGCGTGTGGATGTTTGAGGACACCTTGTAAACTCGGTTTTTTCCCACCTTACTATAGATTCCAGGGACCCATCTCACTCTGCCAGGCTTGCACAGCAAGCACCTTTACCCACCAAGCCATCTTGCCAGTTTGTTTTAAAACCAGCATGACCTGTATGTATGTATGTATGTATGTATGTATGTATGTATGTATGTATGTATGTATCATTTCTGAGTGTACATGTGTATGTGTGTGCATGCCATGGTGCATATGTACTGGTCAGAAGGCAACTTGTGGGAGTCGGCTCTCTCCCACCATATGGGCCTGGGGATTGGATTCTGGTCCTCGTGTTAGAGACAAGCACCTTTATCTGTTGAACTGTCTCAGTGGCCCTCTTCAAGTTTAATGTAGCCCTAGTGTGTGGATTGGCAAAAAGGTAATTGTGCTTTCCATCCTTAAGGATGGTGGCCACTTCCTTGTCTAGGCATGGCGTCTTCATTTGAAAAGAAAGCCTAGAGCTCATAGAGGCCCTATGATGGTCTTATGGTTATTGGAATTTGAATGTGTTTTCTTGCTCTTTTAAAGTGTATTTGACTTTACCTGACCATTTTGGCTCCATGAGAATAACCTTTTCTTTCTTTCTTTCTTTCTTTTTTTTTTTTTTTTTAAAGATTTTATTTATTGTATATGAGTACACTGTAGCTGCCTTCAGACACACCAGAAGAGGGCATCAGATCTCATTACAGATGGCTATGAGCCACCATGTGGTTGCTGGGAATTGAACTCAGGACCTCAGGAAGAGCAGTTGGTGCTCTTAACCACTGAGCCATCTCTCCAGTCCGAGAATAACCTTTTCTTACCTACTCACATTGTTTTTATAATTTATTTTAAGTATGCAAAGCATCAGGCTTCACTAGGGCCGGCCTGCCTGCCTGCCTGCCTGCCTGCCTGCCTGCCTGCCTGCCTGCCTTCCTTCCTTCCTTCCTTCCTTCCTTCCTTCCTTCCTTCCTTCCTTCCTTCCTTCCTTCCTTTCTTTCTTTCAAGTGTCTAGGGTGTTTTCTTATATTTGTATTAAACTTTGTTCTAATCCAGCAGTGGTCACATAGGGCTAGACCTCCATGGAAATATACTGTATCCCAGATCCAGGAACACAGTTGAAAGCACAGTCGAGCATGTGTTTTAAATGATTAAAGACATACATGTCTAACCCTGTCTTTTTTCCTGGCCTGTCTCCAGCTGGTCTGGGTGGAGAAAGAACAAGAAGGAAGAGATGGTTGCCATGGTTTTCCACTGTGTGGATGGATGTGCAGGCTGCATTGAGAGCACAAACAGCCCTTTAGATGCGAGGTCTCCTGCATTGGTTTGCATGTGTGTGCCTGAGAGTTGTCACACAGCAGCTTTAGAATGCTTCGTCAGAACCAGTACTGTATAGAATTTAAAGGGAAGCATGGCAGAGCAGATCCCTTAAGTGTGGCTCTGTCGGATACCACAGTAGCACATGGCCCTGCCCACTGTGGAGATCCTTGTGGTTTTGGGTGCATTAACTTAGGACTGGGGCCTAGCGTACTGAGTTCTAATCTAGGCTCCTCCTAGTTCTGTTACACAGAGTTTTCATGTTACACAGACAAGTCATGCCAACCATCTCTTAAACATTTTTTCCGTTTTGCTTTGACTGATATAATCACTGTGCTTTAGATTTAGTAATCCTGTCGTGATTGTATCTGAACGTCATGTATAATCATAATAGTAAATTGTGTATGATTTATACCTATGTGAATTTTTAAAGCATAGGTTACATATAAAACGTAAGTGCTATGTTTTTTAGGAGATAAATTGTTTTTTTTTTTAGCAAGATAAAACTCTTTTCTTATGAAGGTAAGCCACTGCCACTAAGGCAATCTCAGTACGACATCACAGCCCTCCAAGAAGGCGAGGCTTCTCTCTGTTTCTGTGATGAACCTGAGACTGAAGGCTGCATTACTGATGAACAGTGGAGTTAGGATTTGAACTCTGAACTCGCCCACTCCAAAGAGGGCTCTTGTGACTGTTGCTTGATTTGGTCAGATTTTCAGCATGGGTTCTGTTTTATGTCTGTAGGACAGAAGGACAGATGTACCTTCTTTGATTCTTTCTCCAAATACTGTGCTATCTTCAAAGTTAGGGAAAGAATACTTGTCTTTTTGAATGTTTTGAAATGAAACAAGGGCTCTTGTAGTATTTTAACAAGAGAAGTAATTTAAATGTGTAGGGAGATGGCTCAGGCAGTAAAGAGCTTGCTACACAAGCTTGAGGCCCTGAGTTCAATCCCCATGCCCATGTAAAAAGATCTCTAGTACCCAGACACCAAGCCAGGAGCACCTGGTGACCTGTGCTTGGGATCCCAGCACTGGGGAGGTGGAGGAGACAAGAGGGTTTACGGAGCTGGCTGGCCAATCAGCTTAGTGTAATTATTGAGTCCCACGTCCTAGATGAGAGACTCTCTGAGAAACAAGTGGGGAGCTTGTGAGGAGCAGCACCAGGCTGACCCCTGACATGCTCATGTGCATGTGCACCGTCCAGCACCAGTACACACACACACACACACACACACATACACACACACACACACACACACACACACACACGTAATGAGAGATAGGCTTGTGCTCTTAATAACTAAATCTTTGAGAATTAATGAGATAAAAATGAAAAGCTCAAGCTATAACAGGGAACGAGAATTAGTACAAGAGAGTTTTTAAAGGCTGGAAATGGCTCAGTGGTTAAGAGCACCAACTGCTCTTCCAGAGGTCCTGAGTTCAAATCCCAGCGACCACATGGTGACTCACAACCATCTGTAATGAGATCTGATGCCCTCTTCTGGTGTGTCTGAAGAGAGTGACAGGGTACCTACATACATGAAATAAATAAATCTTTGTAAAAAAAAGTTTTTAAATAAAATGTGTTAAATTCTTTACTATTGTTGTGTGTGTGTGTGTGTTGTCTGTGTGTGTGTATGTGTGTGTCCACACACACCACACCATGGTGTGCCTATGGAAGTCATAGGGACTGGAGCTGCCACTGGGAGTCACACCCAGGTCCTCTGGAAGACCAGCCGTACTCTTGACCACTAAACTATCTCTCCAGCCCCTTTCTCACATTTTAAAGATCTTTATTTACTTGTTTGGCTTGGCATGTGGTCTTACTATGTAGTCCTTGCTGGCCTGGAGCTCAGAGATATTCTACCTCTCGTGTGTTGGGATTAAAGGCCTGTGCCACCATGACCGGCCCTATTCTTATTTTGTTAATCATGCATGCGTGCACACAAGTGCAGGTTTCTGTAGAGGCTGGAGGTCAGGTCCCCTGAAGCTGGAGTTAAAGCGGTTGTGACCTGCCTGAGCTGGGAGCTGGGACCCGAGAGTCACACTGAGTGCTCTGCACAAGCAGTCCGTGCCCTTGTGCTCTGAGCCGCCTCATCGTCTTCTCGTGATGGTCATGCGAATTCTTGAACAGTGCTGTGCCATGGCAGGGGCTTAGGAGCCTGTAGGCAGAGGTTTGGTCGCTGCGCTCGTAAGGTATGTGTTCCAGCACCAAGCTCAAAGGAAACTGCACTCGCACACCCCAGCTACATCTGCTGGCAGTAGACGTCCTTACTTCACAGTGTTTTTAACTCCAGAATTCAGATGCTAAGTTAGAGCTCAGGAATAGTCTTCACAGGCATTCTGCCTGTTTTTCCACCCCACTCGTGGAATTTCCTAGTTCCCAGTCAGATCTTTCAGAGCTAAGAAAATAGCAGTTTTGGACAGTGGAAAGCCATAAAACTCACAGTGCAGCCATCCTGGGACCTGGTAAATAGATAGACCTGTAGTCAATTGAGCCCTGCAGGCTTATTCTGTCTGCACAGATCTGTCCTTGCTTTCCCTGCCTTTCATAGTCCGACAAAGCCTTCCAACACTCTCCAGTTCTACTGCAGCATAGTGGGGAACCTAGAGTAAAGGAAGGCTTAGTGTCTTGTTTGATTTTCTTTTTCTCAACCCTCAGAGAAAAACAACAGATGATCTCTCCGTTTCCCTCTGTCTCTGCATGCATGCGTGTGACACATTAGCTGTGAGCCCCCAGCTACCCACATAACTGTTACCATTTCCCGCTGGGAGAAGTCCATATCTGTCCCATCTTTGCTATAAATAAATTGAAACGACACGTAGGCGTCAGAAGGCTTCAGGTTTTCAGTGGCATTGGTAGTATTTACAAACTTCCAAATGTCTGCTGGTGCAGACGTCCTGCTAGTCGGTGCCTTCCTTACCTCCTTAGCACTTTTGTTAGTCCATGCGAGTGCTTTGCATATGTGTATGTATGTGCACTGTGTGTATGTATGTGCACTTCGTGTATGCGATGCCCACAACCTGCCTGAAGAGGACATTGAACCCTAGGGAAAGGGTTGTAAACTGTGGGTATGGGGAATTGAACACGGGTCCTCTAGAAGAGCATCCAGTGCTCCTAGCTGCTGAGCCATCTTTCCAGCCCCTTTCCTTACTTCCTAAAGTCACCTCTGTGCTTCATCCTCAGCAGCTGTACTAAAACACGTCATTTCTTGCTTGAATCACTGGTTTACCGCCTGGTATCTTTGGTTTGCTTAGAACACTCACAGTGAGTGTTCCTGGAGACGGATATGCTCGACCTGCTGCTGCTCCATTCCATGAAATGCTTTTGAACTTGCCTTAGCATGGAATCTTAGTGTGTCCCTCCCTGTGTGTGGGGACAGTGGTCCTGTGTCTACCTTTGCCTGCCTCACCACCCAACCTTTGCATTGTTAGAGCTCCAGGAGCCTTCCTAGTACCCTCTGGCTTTGCACCATAGTTTCCTCTCTTTGGAGTATACGTTCTCCATTGGCCACGCAGGCAGTTCTCGGAACCAGTTCCTCAAACTGTGTGTGACAGGGGGTCCCCTGTCCTCAGATATAACCCAGCGATGTTATCACCCCCGACCCCCATTCTACTAATGCATCTTGTCTTTTCACTGCCTTTTTCTTTTATTTTGTGGCTTTGTTCATGGGCAGATACTTGTCTGTCTTTCTGTATGTCAGTGAGATCTTACTACACAGGAGGCACCTCCACAAATGACAAAGTGTTGAAACCTTTTTACCTTACGGCTAAGATATGCAGGGCTGACGAGAAAGCTACCTTGCGAGTGGTTACTCAGAGAGAGCACCTACCCTCTGTGCAAGGGTTTGTTCTCTCCCAGACATCTTGGTTACAGACTTAGATGTCTGTTAGGACTGGGGAGGAAATAAAAAAGGAGGAGTGGGCTCTCTTCATGTTTCTGGGATATATGACTATCATTTTTAGAATATTTTTCATTTACTATTTTAAATTTCATACATGCATACGGTGCATCTTGCTAATTTCCAAGCCGGACCTTCCCCTCCACTCCCTCAGACCCCTGAAACTCAGACCTTTGTGCTAAATTTCCTGTGTGTGATGAATGTCAGCACAGGCAGTTCTCCATCTTTTTCCTACGCTAGCACATAAGAAGGCAATGGTATGGACACGCCTGCATGATGCCTTCCTCGATGGGTTGTATAGACTCGAGGACCAAGTGTGGCTTTCATATACATGTGAGGTGCTGTGTGCATGTGAACGTGACCATTCCTTTTGGTTTTAGTCTTTGGGATCGTGTCCTGATTTGGCACTCAAAACATTCTGACTATTCCAGTTTTGTTTGTTTTAATTACTAGTCTTAGACCGGGGGTGGGGGTGGGGATGGGGCGTGTATTTTGGCTCAGAGTTCCCAGAGGTTCGTGGCCGGGAAGATGTGGGAACAAGCACAGCAGGTAGCTGGTCATACTACATCCGTCAGGAAGCTCAGCGAGGGATGGGTGCCAGTCCCCAGCTCACTCTTCTTTGTAGCTAGGGGAATGCGTACCAGCATCCAGAGTGTGTGACCAGCAAACACAGCACCTGAGCTAGCAGCGGCCAACTTCCCTAGGATGTGCCAGCTAGAATGAGCTACGGTTAAGCTGAGTCTAGGACTAAACTGTGTGGCTCCTGAACCTGCAGGAGGTGTAGCATTCCGCCTCTGGTATTCAGCTTGATTAAACGTGCTAACGTTAATGCCGTTTGATTCTGTTGGGGCAGAAGAATTTATTGATTATTCTAGAGAATGGATCCCCCCCCCCCCATTGTCTAAAGAATAGATCATCCTAAACCTGGTAAACAACTTCACGAAGTGGCTGGGTATAAAATTAACTCAAACAAATCAGTAGCCTTCCTCTACTCAAAGGATAAACAGGCTGAGAAAGAAATTAGAGAAATGACACCCTTCACAATAGTCACAAGTAACATAAAATACCTCCGTGTGACTCTAACCAAGCAAGTGAAAGATCTGTATGACAAGAGCTTCAAGTCTCTGAAGAAAGAAATTGAAGATCTCAGAAGATGGAAAGATCTCCCATGCTCATGGATTGGCAGGATTAATATAGTAAAAATGGCTATCTTGCCAAAAGCAATCTGCACATTCAATGCAATCCCCATCAAAATTCCAACTCAATTCTTGATAGAGATAGAAAGAACAATTTGCAAATTCATCTGGAATAAAAAAAAAACCCAAGATAAGGAAAACTATTCTCAACAATAAAAGAACTTCCAGGGGAATCACCATCCCTGACCTCAAGCAGTATTACAGAGCAATAGTGATAAAAACTGTATGGAATTGGTACAGAGACAGGCAGACAGATAAATCAGTGGAATAGAATTGAAGACCCAGAAATGAACCCACACACTTATGGTCCCATGATCTTTGACAAAGAATCTAAAAGCAGCCAGTGGAAAAAATATAGCATTTTCAGCAAATGGTGCTGGTCCAACTGGAGGTCAGCATGTAGAAGAATGCGAATCGATCCATTCTTATCACCCTGTACAAAGCTTAAATCCAAGTGGATCAAAGACCTCCACATAAAACCACATTTGCTCAAACTAATAGAAGAAAAAGTGGACAAGAGCCTTGAACACATAGGCACTGGGAAAAATTTCCTGAACAGAAAAAAAAATCTTAAAAATCTTAGGCTTATGCTCTAAGATCAAGAATGGAAAAATGGGACTTCATAAAATTGCAAAGCTTTCTGTAAGGCAAAGGACACTGTCATTAAGACAAAATGGCAGCCAACAGATTGGGAAAAGATCTTTACCAATCCTACATCCAATAGAGGGCTAATACCCAATATATACAAAGAACTCAAGAAGATAGACTCCAGAGAATCAAAAAACCCTATTAAAAATGGAGTACAGAGCTAAACAAAGAATTCTCAGCTGAGGAATGTTGAATGACTGAGAAGCACCTAAAGAAATGTCCAACATCCTTAGTCATCAGGAAAATGCAAATCAAAACAACCCTGAGATTCCACCTCACACCAGTCAGAATGGCTAAGATAAAAAACTCAGGTGACAGCAGATGCTGGTGAGGATGTGGAGAAAGAGGAACACTCCTCCATTGTTGGTGGGATTGCAGACTGGTACAACCATTCTGGAAATCAGTCTGGAGGTTCCTCAGAACATTGAGCATAGTGCTTGTTACCTGAGGACCCAGCTATACCTCTCCTGGGTATATACCCAAAAGATGCTCCAGCATATGACAAGGACACATGCTCCACTATGTTCATAGCAGCCTTATTTATAATAGCAGAAGCTGGAAAACCCAGATGCCCTTCAACAGAAGAATGGATGTAGAAAATGTGGTACATTTCACAATGGAGTACTATTCAGCTATTAAAAACAATGACTTTATGAAATTCATAGGCAAATGGATGGAACTAGAAAATATCATCCTAAGTGAGGTAACACAAGCACACAGAAAAACCCCACACATGGGATGCACTCACTTATAAGTGGATATTAGCTCAGAAGCTTGGATTACCCAAAATAGAATTCATAGACCACATGAAGCTCAAGATGATAGAAGACCAAAGTGCAGATGCTTCAGTCCTTCTTAGAAGGGGAAACAAAAATATTCATAGGATGAAATACGGAGACAAAGTTTGGAACAGAGACTGAAGGAAAGGCCACCCGGAGACTGCCCCACCTGGGGATCCAAGCCCATACATATACAGCCACCAAACAGGCAATATTGATGAAGCCAAGAAGTGCATGCTGACAGGAGACTGATATAGCTGTCTCCTGAGAGGCTTTGCCAGAGTCTGACAAATACAGCGGTGGATGCTGGCAGCCAACCGTTGAACTGAGAACTGGGTCCATAATGGAGGAATTAGAGAAAGGATTGAAGGAGCTGAAGGGGTTAGCAACCCCATAGGAAGAACAACAATATCAACCAACCAGACACCCCAGAGCTCCCAGGAACTAAACTACCATCCAAAGACTACACAGAGACCCAGGACTGTAGCAGCATATGTAGCAGGGGATGGCCTTGTTGGGCATCAATGGGAGGAGAAGACTATTGTCCTGCCAGGGCTAGATACCCCAGTGTAGGGGAATGTTAGGCTGGGGAGGGGTAGGTGGGTGGGGAACTCCCTCATTGAAGCGGGGGAGGGGGATGGGAAAGGGCATTTATGGGTGGGAAACTGGAAAAGGGGATAACATTTGAAATGTAAATAAAAAAAAATAGAACATTTATTAAAGTTCTCTTGGTGACCTGAAAAGGAGAGACATGCTCTTTTTTTCCTTAGGCAGAAACAGGTGTGGGCAGTTATTAGCATGTGGTAAAAACTGACTTCTTGGGGGATTCACCCTTTTATCTCCTGCTGTGGGATTAGTGTTGTCCAACCTGCAGCTTGCTTGAGCAGGGAACCGGCAGAGGATTAGGAAGGGAAACCTTGTTAGCAAGTCTCAGATATGAAGGCTTTTGATTTAATTTTGTACTACACATGGTTGTTCGTTTTCCCTCGGCAATCTCCAGTTTTCTGACACTCTATAATCACGGTGTACCCTGATGTCATCATGAGGAAGTAACTCAGAAGAGACAGAAAGGTCACTAGAAAGTACAGACAGCCAGGTGTGGTGGGGCACCCATCTAGTCCCAACACTTTTGAGTTCTAGGTCAGCTAGGACTACACAAAGAGAGCCTGTCTCAAAACAACAGAAGTGCAGAGAAAGGGATAAGAGATTGTGTCCAAAGGGTTTCTATAGTTCATATTGATCAGTGAGGGAGACTCCGGAATTACCATAGCGGTTTGGGGATGCAAAGGAGTGATCAGTTCCTGCAGACATAAGCGGGCATCTGATGTGTGTTCTGTAATCTGTAGATGAGCTCTTAAGGTAACAACCATGACCTCTCCGTGACAGACTAGTCAGAGCTCACACTCTGTACTGTAATGGCTAATGTGTATGACATGTGTGCTCACGAGGTTTAGCCTGCCTGTATGTATGTGTATCCCTGGCCCCCGTGGCCAGAAGAGGAGTAAATGAGGTGAGCTCCTGTGTGGATGCTGTAAGGGCAGCCTCTGTTTATAACCTCAGCTGCCTCTTTAACCTCCAAAGTTCACAAGTTTTAATTCTTTCCCAGATTAAGTTTCCCTAACACTGTAGAATTTTTAAATGCATAAAAAAAGTTGAAAGAAATGTCAACCCACATTAGATTCCGTAAGTATTACCATTTTACTATACATTTTGTTGTATATCTATTCTTTCATTTGGATAAATCTGTCTTGGTTTTTGTTGTATTTCAGAGAGTTGAAGGCAGATACTACTTTAACTCCTGACCATGTAAATATATCATGAGCCAGATGGAGTTATAGAAGAAAACTGAAACCAGACCCTTCAGTTCTGCTTTAGACGCAGTGTGTATGCTCAGTCACTGTGGGCTCTTTGGTTTTGAGATAGGGTCTTATGTCAATCAGGTTGGCCTCAGACTTGCTAGGCAGTCAGGGCTGGCCTTGAACTTCCGATCTTCCTGCCTCTCCCAAGTGTATATACCACGAGGCCTTACTACTTTCACACTACTTTCTACTTTCCCTAGAGCACAGCAAGTCAGCACTGCAAAATGAAATCTTAGGTGTTTTCATTTGAACGGAGCCTGAGGTCGCTGCAGTAAATACTGTCTCATCTTCTAGTAAGAGGAGTTGAATTAGCAAATTGTTTAAGCCCTTTGCTAATGATGTTGGAGCTTCATTTTTACTGAACACTTTCCCTTTTCTCTCCTTTCTGGGTGTGACTAACTTGCCTACAGCATGCTGCATGGTTGCTGGTAAAACAGGAAATGGGGTAAGTAATTTCGGTAGGGAGTTTTTGCTGCCATTTAAATACAAGCCACCTAGTTCTTAGGGCACCTTTACTACACTGCCACCACCTCACCTTGTAGGGTACACTCAGCAGCTACAGAGATGCTGGCACAGGGCTACTTTCCGTACGCACCAGGCCTAGTTGGCTTCCTTCTACAGCAGCCAGGACCAGACTCATCTAATGTAGACACAGATTTACAAGCATCAGGCAGTTCTGCATGGAGTTTGGGAGGCTATCTTAAGATAACAAATTTTAGATGTGTACTTGAAGCTATGTTATAAAACTAGAGGATAAGCCATGAAAAGTAACATTCTGCTTATCAGAGCAACAGTGAGTTTGCAGAGAACACCTACTGGCAGTCTCTTAGAAGACAAATAGGCCTTGGAATTTAGATCTTTGGATATAAGGAATGTAGTATGGTGTTAAATACCACATATAATGTATACCCTTTTCAGGGTGGTACTATGTAGTTAAATGAGCCATTCCTGTACTGAAGAAAACGTCACACATCAGGTTATGTAAACAGAATCTTACATGTTCAAATCAGGATTTGGTTGCCAAATCCTGTTTAAAAAACATTGTTAATTCTTCGGTTTTGTTTTGTTCTTAACTAAACATTCTGTGACTTAAAGAGGGCCTGTGTGATTACTGGCGTTTCCTATGTACTTCAGTGAGAAAAACCCAGAAGGAAACAGAGCTTTCTATATTAGAAGATTATCTGTGGTTCAGAGATTTCCCTTTTTTTTTTTTGTTGTTGTTGTTGTTTGTTTTGTATTTCATGTCTGCATCTTTCCTTTTCAAAGGAGAAATAGCCACATACTTATCAAAGATTGCAGGCTTAATGAGGTGTTAAGTTTCAAAGCCTTAGAATTTAGGAATAACAACCTTTTTAAGTGTAGAGAGAACAATGTTTTAACAGGGTTAGCTTTTGCTCTAGCTCTTTGATTCTCGGGTTTATAAACAATTTCAAAATAGTTTATTTTTCTGTTTCTACTTTTTAATCCCTTAAAATATACTTCTTGGGCTGCAGAGATGACTCCACAGTTGAGAACACTTGGTACTCTTCCAGAGGGTCCACGCTCGACTCCTAGTACCCACAGTCTTTCCAGAGCAACTCACTGTAACTGTTACCTACTGGACTTAGTAGTTTTGGCTGGTCTTGCCGATTGTATTGTTTATAGGTAGTAAGTAACTCTGTCAGTGAAGAGTTAGACGGGAAGATGGGTGACTCAGGGTGGAGTGTGCCAGCATTCACTTTTAATTCCAGCACTAGAGCCAGAGTCCGAGGCCAGCCTGGTCTACATGAGTTCCAGGACAGCCAGGGCCACATAGAGAAATCCTGTCTCTGAACAACAGCAACAAAAACAAAAGAGATTATTCATGACTGGACTCTGCCCTATCTGTTGTCACAAGCCTTGTGCCAGCCCTCACCGTGTTTGGTATTTAGTAATAACTGGGGGTTCTCGACAAAGTAGATGGGTTTTGGTAATGCTGTACTCTGTATTTACTTCCTTAATCCCCTTTTATTAACAATTGCAGGTTGCATACTAAAGCTAGCTCTCACGTTTGGCATTTATCAAAACGGATGTATTGGTTCATGCATAGATTTTAGGGGAATGTGAGATTTTTATATAATTCATATTACACTGGTGAATGTTCTAGAATGTTGATACTTCAGGATTTAATGTTTCTTCCTAAGCAGTGAGGGGCAGAGAGGCAGCAACTTTTACTTTGATTCCCATAAATAAGTGCCATTTTCAGCAAGGGAGGAGATATAAATGTTTGTAACATGGATATAACATTGTATTAGATACTTTCCTAATTCCAAGCAGTAAACATTCACCTTATTTGACCTTTCCAGAATATATAAATCTTGGAATCTGGCGCTTCCAACTCAGGAAAATAAATTAGTGTGCTTTTTTCATTGAATCTTCAAAAATAGGCTCACACACCACTAAAAATGCCAGTTCTTTGCTGTCTCTAAAATACAAGCCTACGAGGCGAGGAATTTTTGTCGCATTTATTTAATGGTCTGTCTACTGTGTAAAACAGTGCCTGACACATAGTAGGTACCCATTATTTTAAAATAACTGTCATGCATTCTTCTCGCTAACATGAACAGTGACTTTTTCACGCAGTAAATTAATTCTTCTGTTATTCAGAAAGCAGAGCCTGTCCCTGGGAAGAAATGAAGTCGTTCAGCTGAAGGAAGCCTACAAGTGGATAACTCACCCCCTGTTTTCAGAGGAGCTGGGAGTCCCCACTGATGGGAAGGTATCAGACAACGGCAGTGCCGTGGTGACCTCTGCTCACTGCTCCACCGCATTAGTGCTGGATGCCTGGTTAACCAAAAGCTATGTAACTCAGTGAGGTCTCTGAAGGTCTTAACTGTTCACTTAGAACTCTCGAAATTCACGCTAGGGCCTCTTGCTTGTTTTTTCTCTTTGTGGTCCAGGACACTTAGGAAGATAACAAATATTGGGAACACACTGACCTTAAAAGTCTGACCGAATCTTTACCTGAAATGAATTTGCAGTTTAGCTGGAAGGACAGATGTACTGATAAAAAGCAATCTATTAAAAACTGATCAAGGAGTCAGCAAGATGGCTCAGGGGTATAGGTGCTTGCCATGAAGCCTCATGACCTGAATTCTGTCCTTGACACCCACTCGGTGACAGAAGAGAACCATTTACTACAGTTTACCCTCTGACCTACACACACACACACACACACACACACACACTCACTCACACACTCACACACACACACACTGCACACACAAAATATACTCATGTACACACACACAGGCACAGGCATGTGCACATACGTACACACACAGGGTTTTTTAAATCTAAGCAAGTATTGAATTAACTCGAGACTATTTAATTTTGACTGACCTGTGCCTAATCTTGCTTTCAAGTACATTGACATTAGATTTTGAAAAACAGTGAAGTGGGTTCATCCCATAATACCTGAGTTACTTCAAGACTCTGTGTTTTAGGCCTTTGAATCGGGGACACCTGACCTCTGTTCAGTTCTAGAGATCGCCTGACCTCAGTCCTGGGAGAGCTCGCCAGGTTTTCCCTGTGTAAACACGGCACAGATGCCCAGCTCATAGGACAGTAGGTTTCCCTAGTCAAGGCTCACTGCTCGTTTTGCATGAAGGGAATTCCCCAAGTATTAGATAGATCCCTACTCAAGTAAAGTCACAACGCCATCTTCTAAAGCTAATCAGGTTTTCAAAAACCATTCTAAATGATATGCTCTATATGGTTGTAAAAAATAATCTCCCCCTTTTTTTTCTTTTTGAGACAGAGTCTTATAACTCAGGTGGGCCTCGAACTTACTGTAGAGCTGAGAACTCCTGATCCTTTTGCCTCCCCCTCTTAAGGACTAAGACCAGAAGGATCAGCTCTTTAAACTAAATACTGAAAGAATTCAGTAAAACTACCTCACAGATGGTCTGAGAGGGAAACAAAGTAACAAAAGTACTTTGGAAATTAGCGAAGTCATTAATAAACTGTTCTTACCTCAAATTTCAATTTTGAAGCAGACAATTTTAGAATTTACATACTGACTCAAAGAGCAGAAAGTGGAAGACAAAAGACCTAGTAATGTGTGCGTAGGTTCCAGCTGGCTTTCTTTAGTAGGAAATACTTGGTTAGTTTTATTCTTATCCTGTAGATTAGGATACAGAACAAAACAGGAACCGTTTGTTACTGTGTTTCCAGAGACAGGCTTGGTAGACCTAGTGAGCTTAGGTAGTGAGAGCTCAATGAGAAGACAGTCGGCTGTGGTAGCTTTCGCTTCAGTGTCAAGTCCTGAATAGTCTCTGCAGAGGTCAGATATATATAGTATGAAATTACTCACATACAGACATTTTTGCTGCAGCAATTTTTTTTAAATAACTTGACTATTTTCTATAACTTAATGTCTCACAGTCCTTATAACTGAAAGTTACCCATGAAGTTAGACGATTACTAAGGCAGCTTTCTAAAACGTCTAACAGTGTGTCTAATAGAAGAGAGACACTGAACAGCTTATGGCTTCACACTGGGGGGTGGGAGTGTGCTCGATTATTTCATAATGGGGAAGTGTCACTTTTGAAAAAACAAAAATTAAGAACATTTTTTTAAAAAACCAAATTTGAGGGGTTGGGGATTTAGCTCAGTGGTAGAGCACTTGCCTAGCAAGCGCAAGGCCCTGGGTTCAGTCCCCAGCTCCGAAAAAAAGAATAAAAAGAAAAACAAAACAAAACAAAACAAAACAAAAAAACCCCAAATTTGAATACTTTAAGAATAAGCTTGAAAGCTGGGGAGATGGCTCTGCTGGTGTTTGCCACACAGACGTTTGGACCGCAGTGAGGATCGCCAGAACTGCACACGAGCCAAGCAGAGACTGGTTCCCAGAGGGAGCTGGCCAGCCAGCCTGGCTTAACTGGTGAGGGACAGTTCCAGTGCGAGGGCCCCAGCTCAGAAAATAAGGCTAGCCTCTAGTCTCCAAATACACACGCGCACGCACGCACGCACGCACGCAGAGGCTCCATGCAGAATTCTTGAAAGAATTAAACAAAATGTTTTTTTCCTGCTAGTAATTGGTCAGTAGGGACCTGGAAGGTCTCTTCGATTTTTTAATTATGTCCTTCCAGGCCTGAATTTTTAATCCATCCCCGTTCTAATGTATGCATTTGTCCAACACCGACACAGATTGATTTGACTTAAAGACGTATTTGGGAGGAAGGGTATCGGGAGGTTTGGATGGAGGGAAGGGAAGACAGAAATGTCAGAATGATATTACAATCTCAGAAGACAGGCAAACAAAGCAACAGCCTTAGTTTTAAGTTTTGCTAGTCTCACTGGTTACTGGGTTTAGAAGTAGCGCCTCCTTTCTAAAGCAAACAGGCAGGCTCGAGAGTGCTATACCAGTGTTCTAGGTCCCTGCAGCCCTTCTGAGCAGCCTTGGGGGTTGGCTTCTGTTCCATTCATAGTCGGCAACTGCTAGTTTCCTTTTGCTCATTTGAAAACCTTCTGTCATTTGTAGAGCTTGTTCGAAGTGAGTGTGGTCTTTGCTCACCCAGAAACACTTCAAGATTGCCATTTCCTGTAAGTGCCCCGTAAAAAGTGTCAATTATGTAAAGCTGTTAGTGTTTCCCTTCTTCATGAGGATAGTGTTGTTTTTCTTTCTTGTGAGCATTTTAGAACTTGTCATGTCTTAGATTTAAAATATGCCCCTTTGTAGAGATTCCTTGGAGAAACCAATGCAACTCACAAATATATGTGTATATATATGTAATATATAAAAATATATAAATATAGGCATATAAGATGTATTTTGATTATGTCAATCTAATATAATTTCATTAAAGATTCCTCTTCCTTTTCTTCCTTTCTTTCTTCTCTTCCTCTTCATCTTCCTTCCTCTTCCTCCTCCTATTTATTTATTTATTTATTTATTTTTCAGACAGGGTCTCACTCTGTAGCTCTGGCTGTCCTGGAAATCACCATGTAGACTAGGCTGGCCTCAAACTCACAGAGATACATTTGCCTCTGTCTCACATGTGATGGGATTAAAGGTGTGCACCACCACCTGGCTAAACTTTTATCTTAATTCAAATTTTATTTCAGAGGTGAAGTTTGCCCAGACTGTTTCAAACCAGCCAAAAACAAACAGGTAAGTATTTTTCCTTGTTATATTACCAGTGAAGTGAATATGCATTGGTACGTGACAAGAACTGGTAGTTAGATATTTCCATTTGGTCAATGCATTTTTTTACCTTATGTATTTATTTATTTTCTTCTGGGGTTTTGAGACAGGCCTATTCGGGGTCACCTAGAACAACCTGTATAAACTTATTTGGCCTGGAACTTGTAGCCATCCATCTAAGGGCCTCTCTGCAGGACTGCAGTCATTCCATACATTACCCAGTCGCAGTTCTCAGAAACCACACAGCCGGGCTCCACGACCCCCTGAATCCTGCATCTTCTGTACCTAACAAACCAGTGCCCTGTGAATGTGCTGCTGGGTTCTGCTGCCGGCTCAGGCTGGAGTCTGGCTCCTTTGGCCCACAGTTGTATCATCTTCTGTGTGCTGACCCTGGGAAACACTTCCAGGAACCAAGAACCCCTTTGATTTAGGCTTACTTCCTTCGGATGAATTTAACCCTTCACAGGTGGAACCTTCAGTGTGTGCAGTTTGCCCTCAGGACACTTTTCCTGTGTCCCAGTGCTGGGCAGGAGGTTTGCCCTCAGGACACCTTTCCTGTGTCCCAGTGCTGGGCAGGAGGTTTCTCTTCATCTCTTTAATGGAGGTCCCACAAGTGGCCCCTAGTTGTCCTCATAGAAGCTTTGTTCCGCCTGACACCTCATGAACCAGGCCTGAACTTCCCATATTCTGCACAGCTTTCTTATCCCTTCCATGAGAGTGGCCCATTAGGCTCTGTAGAACATTCAAGAGCTACTCTCCTCAGGGTTCCCAGCTCTTCCACATTCCTCCCGCAAGTCCGGTCATCACCCAGCAGTGGGATAGCTTCAGTGCTGGCCCTGCCTTGGTTACTTTCCCATTGTTGCATAAAACACCCTGACAGAATATTTTGGAGGGAAAGATTTCGGCTCACAGAACTGTACAAAAAGGAGACAATGAGCTGAATCCAAGTGTCCCGTGTGTCTTTCTTCCTGATGCCGTGATGCCCTGGCTGCTTCTGTTAAGAATGTAGACTGAAGAAGAGGCCTGGAGAGGCATGCCAGGTACAGGCTAAAGTTAAGAGCACTTAAGTTTACTCACTTTCTTGGGACCCGGACTCTTACGTATTTCTTGATTTTAAATATTAGGGTGATGTAATTCCTCTAATCAGTTGTGTTTCAGCTCTTGCTTAGTTGATGAATATCTCTTCATTTCACACCATACAGTCAGTATTCACCAGAATGGCCGTTTTGAAAGCGTTGAGTAGGATAAAAGAAGAAGACTTCCTCACGTAAGTTCAGAAGTAAGGAGCACTGAGCACGTTTAGAAGCGGTGGGAATGTCAGAGCCTGGCTGTCACTCAGGCTGTGTGCTTCTCAGGCCTCCTCATAGCCTGTCCTAGCCTGACAGCACCTGACACGTGCAGCATTTAGTAAATGTTCATCACATGAACACGCGAGCCCGGACTCCCGTGTCTCACAGAAGAGGAGCCAGAGGCTCCCTGGTACAGTACTTACCTGGCAGAGCTGGGCCTGGATCCAGTCCTTGGGACCAAAACCCAAACTTTTGATTTCGAGAGGAGGACACTGATTTCCAATAAAGGAGGTTTTCAACTGAGTAATTTACTGGTCCATAGGCCTAGTGCTTTCCCTGCTCCATCCCCACATCTGACACTTTGTAGTGTGGCCATCTCTGAAGGAGAGAAGAGGAGGGGTGGCAGTGTCCTCACTTGGACAGAGGAGCAGTGGCAGGAGAGTCAGGGAGCCTGGCCTCAGATCTGTTCTGCACTCCACACTAGGAATCTTAGTTATCTCGTCTTCTGTGTATGTAGAAGTGCAATAAACTCTATTTTAGTTATCAGTACTTAAAAAAAAAATGAATTACTGTAGCTTCCCTTCTAGAAGATTCTTGAATAAATATCAAGCAAAAAATTATGGGGCTTCTTATTGTTTATGAAGTAAGAAATGAGTCTTACAATAGAAATATTTTTATTAAATTTTAAAAAGTACGGGGTACTGTATGTCAAGGCTAGAGAGATAGACTGGGGCCAGTTCCAGCACCCACATGACAGCTCACAACTGTAACGCAGTCCAGGGGATCCGATGTTCTCTCTTGGCCTCCGAGGACACTAGGCAGGCACATGATGCAGGCACATGCATGCAGGCAAGACACTCATACACAGAAAATTGAAATTAAAAAGGAGACTATATAAATACTAGTTCCTGGGTTTCTAAATGATTTTATTGTTAAGGTATGTTGGGAAATCGTAGAGAAATTCCAAGCCCCTGTTTGGGGTTAGGTCAGAATTTGATTATTTGCAGGTAGCCTCCAGTCCTGCTCTGGGACTTCCTAAATGATGGACAGAGGCTATGTTGTTACTTCTGCTCTCAGACTAAAGGCCAAGAGAGTAGCACCCAGGCTTGTCGATTTTCGGGACTCTGGGGGGTAACTGCCACAGTCACAGTTGAAATGAGAAGGAAGGAGGAGGGAAAGTGCAGGAGGAGTCCCCATAGGTAGGGCAGACCCCCCATAAGTGGGAGCAGTTGCCACCACAGGCCAGCTCTACCCAGGCAATGCAGGGTTGTTTAAGCCAGCAGCAAGTGCCTGATAGAACAAAATGACTGAAGAGCCTAGAGGGGCTTCTACAGTGTGTGTGTGGGTTTTCCCCAGAAGTCTGCAGGCTGTTAGAGATTACCACTGGGCAGATAAGATCCCCTGACTGTGTAGGGCAGCATAAAAACCCCAATTTGTTTGGTACCACTGCTGTGTGTTAGAAGTAGAACTCAGCACCCACGTGGGAGTTCACTGCCTCCTCCAGCACTGGGCACACATGGGATGCACAGACGTATAAATGTTAAAAAGAAGCTGGCACTCAGTAGCTGACGTCATAGCTTATTCCTGTAACCTAGACCTCAGGAGGCTAGGTCAAATGGATTATGGCCAGACTGTGCAACATAGCAAGTTCCAGACCAACCTGGGATACAGGGCGAGGCCCTGTCTCAGTCTAAAGACACAGGGACTGGAAGATGGCTCTATGATTAAGTCCACTGGCTGTTCTTCAGAGGACCTGTGTTCAATTTCCAGGATCCAGCGACCATTTTTGGACTCCATAGACATTCAACACATGTGTTACATAGACACACATGCAGGCAAAATATGCATGTACATAAAAATCTTTAAAACAACACAGTAAAATTTGAAAAGTAGCAGGCCCAAAGAGCCCTCTCTGCTCTAAACCTCTGAGGTAGGGAGAGGTACCATCTTTGAGTTCTGAGTTTCTCAGACCAGGCTGTCGCAGCTTGGTTCTGTGATGTGTGTCTCAAATATTAGTGTCCATAAAGTTTATTTTGTTTTTCAGGCAATTTCCTTGTCCTCCAGACTCCCCCAAAACTATATGCACTGTCCTTGAAGTTGAATGCACTCATGGTGCTGTTTTCGTTGCTGGTAAATATTTCATCTAGAACATACATACCCTGTGAGCCCCTTCCTGAACGTGTCTGCTGACTCTGGTCTCACTGATGTAGGGCTGCCCGAACCTGAGCAAGAGGAGGCTAGGAAGGCAGAGGGCACTTAGTAACATGAAAAACAAACTTAAGAAAACTAATTTCACTTTCCTCTCTGTGTCTAAACACTTGGCTTTATCCAGAGAAAAAGAAAATGTATTGACTTTCCTAATTGGTATATAGCAAACAGATTTTTGCTTTGTTTCAAAAGTTATAGTTGCTCTATAATAAAAGCTTAAATGAAATTGCTCTTTACTTTTGATTGCCTCTTGTTGCTGCTTTTATTTTATTTTTTTGGTAGCTTTATTCTTAAAGGCAGTGAGTCACAGTTTGTTAGGGGTAGGGGAGTTTTTTTTTTTTTTTTAAATTAGAAGTCCTTAAAATTTTCACAGAATTAATTCTCTGTAATACATCAGCAATGACCATGATATTGAAATGATTGGAAAGGCAGTCTTATTGTTGTGTTTCACAGCATCGTGTAACTCTTTAAGCGGTGAGTCACATTAGTAATCGTTTCAGTCATTTGATACACTGTCTCTGTTTCTCCTCTTTTTTTTTTTTTTTTTTTTTTGGTTTTTTTTTTCGGAGCTGGGGACCGAACCCAGGGCCTTGCGCTTCCTAGGCAAGCGCTCTACCACTGAGCTAAATCCCCAACCCCACTGTCTCTGTTTCTAAGCTAGCTATTCTATTGTTATGTTAAACCTTAATTATCTCCATGTCTATGTGACGGCTTCCCAAGTTAGACTGTTTGTTAGTTAAGGGCTGGACCTTCTTTTCTACCCTAGCATCCAGCGCAGCAAACTTACTAAGTAGTTGTCTCCCAGTTTATCCTCACACATTAATCGCAGCATCCCATCCAACTTCCTGATCTTTCTCTGGCAGGCAGATACAATAAATACTCCAGGAATCTGCCACAAACTCCTTGGATAATTGATGGGGAAAGGAAAATGGAATCTTCGGTGGAAGAATTAATTTCAGATCATCTGCTGGCAGTATTCAAAGCAGAGAGTAAGTGTTAAGATGCTGCTCGTGTTTTAAATACATTGTCACTCAGGAAGATGCCTTCGAGGCTCCAGGAAAAATGTCTCTATTTGGTTAGTTAGGCCCAGCCTGGGTTCCTTGGCTCCAGGCTTCCCCAGAATAGTTACTGTCAATGTTCAGAAGGCTTTCCAGATAGCCAAGGATAGCTGTCCTTTCTCAGTGACTGCTCTCTCCTGGGAAACTCAAAACACCCAAGACTGCTTTAGACAAATGCATTAATCCCTAATGTTGGCAAATTTCTTTGGGGGAACATGAAGAAGTTCGCCTCTCATGTCTAGTGCTTGTTCTAGTACTTAGCGCCGTAACCTGCACAGTGACTTGGAAGTTCAGGACTGGAGAAAACGGATCAAGAACAGCCATTTGTTTACAGAGGTTTTCTGGAGTGCGTTGCGTTTTAATGAGCCAGGCTTGTGGGGTGAGTCAGCTGGGAAAGCTTATGTCCTCCTGGGCTCACAGGTCTGTGTGTCAGAGGTGGGCGTGGAGGTCTCGTGTCTTCTGCAGGAGGGAGACTGGGGGAGAAGGAAAGGTCCAAGACTTCAGTTGTAAAGAAGAACTGCACCCAGCGGGCGATGCCAGGCTTTGGAGTGAGGCCTCTCATGGATCGGCTAGGCACTGCCTTCCTCTCTGAGAAACATCGAGGAGCATGCTCTAAAGTCAGGCAGAGGTCTAGCCCTCTGACTTGTTAGGAACAAACACTAGACTACATCTCACTTGTGATTTATTGTCTGTCGTAGGACTAAGCTCACTTTTATTATTTACTTTATTATTTTTACTCTTATGAATTGGCACATATGAGCGTGCATGGAGAGGCCAAAGGTCAATGTTGGCTGCTGTCTTGTTCCTATTGCTATGAAGAAAACATCATGATAAAAAAAAAGCAAGTTGTGGAGGAAAGGGTTTGTTCGGATCATAGGCCACCATCGGAGGAAGGCAGGACATGAATCAGGTAGGGCTGGTACCTGGAGACAGGAGCTGATGCAGAGGCCATGGAGAGATGTTACTTACTGGCTTGTTTCCCCTGGCTTGCACAACCTGATTTCTTATAGAAGCCAGGACCACCAGCCCAGGGACGGCCCTACCCACAATTGGTTACTAGTTGAGAAAATGCCTTACAGCTGGATCTCACAGAGGCATTTCCTCAACTGAGGTTTCTTCCTCTCTGATGACTCTAGCTTGTGTCGAGTTGACACACAACTGGCCAGAACATCTAGATGTCTTCCTCAGTCGCTTTCCACCTGGCTTTATGAGACAAGCGGAACTGAACCTGGGGCTCACCGAGGTGGCTAGCCAGGCTAGGCACTGAGCTCCATGGATCTGCTCATGTTCATGTGCCCACCAAGTACCAGGGATAAAGAAGCATGTTGCCATCCTTTGCTGTCTTAAAGACTTTTAAAATCATGTATGTGCATATATGTGGGGGGCGGGGGGCTCTCTGCACATGAGTGCTGTGCCCATAGGTCTAGGAACATTGGGTCTTAGGAGCTGGAGTTCTGGGAACCAAATTCAGGTCCTGCTCAAGAGCAGCTGGTGCTCTTACCACAAAGCCATCTCCCCAGCTAGGGCTCCTGGTACTGACAGGGCTGTGGGTCCTCACGCTTATGCAGGAAGCACTTACCGTGGCTGGCTGTCTCCCTAGCTGCCGTGCATTCTTTCTGAATGGAGAAAAGTGACCTAGAAGACTAATATTTCCCAGATATTTAGGAAAGAAGACTGTGGCATTGCTGCGAACTTTTTTTTTTTTCTTTTCTTTTTTTCGGAGCTGGGGACCGAACCCAGGGCCTTGTGCTCGGTAGGCAAGCGCTGAACCACTGAGCTAAATCCCCAACCCCGCGAACTTTTACTTAATATTTACAAACTGCTGTTTCTTTATAAGGGTTATGAAGGCCTGACAGTAAGCCCAGCTTGGGCTGAGGGCATCACTCCGTGTGCACTAGAGTCTGGCTTTAGTTCGCAGCACTGCATCAAAGGTAAAAGCGTAAAGCAGCCCTGCTCACATGGGGGGGCTCCCTCACTCCCTTTCTATAAGGATTTTGGAATCTTCAGTCGGGCTACTTAGGTCCCAAAGACACCCCTCGCTTCTTCAGAGTTCCAGGGTTGCTGGAGGCTCTGAAACTCCCCTTTCAGGTTTTCATAAGGTAATCCTCTTAGCGGGGGTGGGGGGGGGGGTGTGTGTGTGTGTGTGTGTGTGTGTGTGTGTGTGTGTGTGTGGTGATTTTCCACTTGCAGAGGGAAATGCTGTCCCCTAACTGAAAATAGATGGACCCTGAGATTGAGGATGTACTTCAGTTGATTCTGGGGTTGATTGACAGCACCAGTAAGTTGGGCATGGTGGTGTAGGCCTGGATCCTCGTACTCGGGATGTGGAGACAGGAGACCTAGAAGTTTAAGGTCATCTAATAGTGAGTTACTAAATAGTGAGTTCAAGGCCAGTCTGGGGTCTCTGAGACTCTGTCTCAAAGAACGAATAAATAAAAACAGGCCAGGCATGGTGGCACACACCTTTCACCCCAACACTCAGGAGGCAGAGTCAGTCTGATCTCTGAGGGTCCAGGACAACCAGAAGTACACAGTGGGACCCACTCTCGACAGCAGGGACCTCAGAACAAACAGACCAGGTGGTGGTGGCCCACCTTTAATCCCAGTGCTCTGGGAAGCAGAGGCCGGTGGGTGTCTGTGAGTTTGAGGCCAGCCTGGTCCACATAGAGAGTTCCAGGACAGCCAGGGATACTCAAATCTTGTCTCAAAAAACAAACAAAAAATAAAACATACAAGCAAAAAACCAAACATACAAACAAAAATAGGTTGTCTGCTCAGTGTGCTCCCTGAGAAACTGACAAGCTGCTGAGAGACAGCAGTCGTCTGGGCCTGCATGTGACTGGCTCCTGTGTGGTAGTGGTGTGCGGTTATAAGCTTGTCCAGAATCCCGGGTTGATGACCATCATTGGCCAGCCATGTCTCTCAGCTGGGTGGCTTGTAACCTGATCTGTGGTTCATATCTGAGGGCTCTGGGAAGACGAGCTTGAAGGCTACGTCCTTGAGTTTGACAGCGTATGGAACAAACCAGTGTTGAATGGAGCAGCCTTGCTTCCTACACAGCCATCTGCCTCCTAAGGAGGGCAGATACACTTGTCTCTCGGTTGCTTTGAACTAGTCCATCCTGTTAGTGGGCCTGCTAATGCTGTAGGTAGTAAGTACTGCGTATTGACGCATTCTCCAGGTCCATGAATCAAGGAAGCTTTTCCCTACCACTACATTCACTGCCTTATTTGCTGAATAACGGTTGTTGGGCCAGTTCCCTGTGGTCAAAGCCTTGTGTCTTGGCTTCCTGCAGCCTTCAAGCCTTCAGCCGTCTGCCCTGGGTCTGAGAGCCACTGCAGAGCGGGGCTACCGCTTAATGGTTCCTGATAATCCTCGTTCTTCATTTGCTTTTGACATGACCTTTCCTCTGACATTTCCTTAAGATGTAGAACTAGAGGGGACAAGGCAAGTCACAATTCAGGTCCAGAAAAGTAAGTTTTAAGCGTGTATTCTCTAGTACTACAGACTTCTCCCCTGACTAGTCCTCATCACACACTTCACAAGGTCTGGAGGCTTCCCCCATAAATGGCTTCCAGGTTCCACCTAGGGCTCCACCTGTTTCCTTAGCTTCCAAGTTTGAAACATTTTCTAAAGAGACCTGGTGACATGGCTTAGACATGTGCTGCTAAGCTTGGTGGCCTCGGTCTGGTCCCCAGCTCCTCATGGTGGAAGGAGAGAGCTGACCTCTGCCCTCCACATGAACACCATGGCACATGCCGGTACCATAACACGTCACACAGACATATCCACATGTAACATAACAGTAGACAGAATAAAGCGTGGGATATGGAACTGCGCTCCATCGCAGGAATGTGTGTGCAGGGGGCTCTTAAATTTGTCTCCTGCCCTGTGTCTACATGTCACATCAGACTTTTCCACCAGTGGCTTCACTCTGAGGATGCGGACTGCATCCATCTTTGTCTCTGACATCAAGCAGTGTGTTGCCATAGCAGACATCCTGAGGGAATGCAGCAGTGCCTTTGTGAGGCAGGACTCTGATGGTCTCCCACATTGGTTCATCACTGTAGAGGCTGCTCAGGGCAGCCAATGCGTCCCAGCCCCTCTCAGTCCTCAACCCGATCCTCTGCTTCTGTCTCGCTGGTTCCAGTCTGACTGGGTGGTTAATGGGTTCTGGTGTCAGAGTGCTGGATCCACCAGCCTTGCGACCAGGTCTGCATTTGTCAATCCTGTCCTGCCTGTCCACCTTCCTTAGAAGGAAGATGGAGAGCACCGGTGGTCACCGTGTCTGCAATGGCGGCTGCTGTGGCAGTGACAGCTTCCCTTGATCTGAACCTGTGCACTTCGTTATGTAGATCTTTAAAACCTATCCCCCTGTTTGACGTTTTCAGTGTTTGGTCTGTGAGAATAAATTCATCTTGGGTTGTGCATGGTTTTAGCATGGCTCCATGGTGGGTTTGGTTATGTAACCAATTTGCTATTTAAAGGGTAGATCTTTCTCTCAATTTCTTCCCATAGAGTTTAATTTTAACATGACTGCTCATGTTGGACTTGCTTACTTGAGAGAAAAAAAGACAAAGTTTTTGCAGAGAGCCAGTGGCCAGGAAGATGGGCCTTCCTCCTAGCCTTGACTTTCCGTGAGAATGGGGCATAGGTGCTAGCTGAACTCCGGCTCTGGCATCAGAACTGTGTAGCTCTGCCATTGGGTTGTTTGGCCCTGGGAATATTGCCTAAATCTACGGAATTTAATGTTCATTTGTTTAATGCTTCGTGAAGTTATAATAAGAATTAAGTGATGTGTATAGTTTTACCCCAGCAAGGGGCATAGATTTTTTTATTATTTCCGTTACTATTTTAGCCAAGATTGAGATTAGAGATGGGGTAGACCTCACCCCTTGAGGTCACCTCCTGTGGACTGCTGGGATGATTTCTACCACAGGTTGGAACAAAGAATTGCTGAGCTGCTGGGTCTCATCTTTTTCTCTTACAGGTTTTAATTTCTCATCCTCTGGACGAGAAGACGTAGATGTGAGAACTTTAGGAAATGGTAAGATGGCGTTCTAACCTGGTTAGAACCTGCCTGCTACTATAGCCGCTCAGAACCAAGGGAGGGCCAGGATCCTGCAGATGGGGAGCCCTGTGCAGTATGCAGCTGCCTTTGCAGACTATGGGCTTTGTCTGAAACGACAGCGTCATTTCCTTGGACGCTTTCTTACTGGAAGCTTGCAGGCTGTAATGACTGTATGTGCCCTAAGAAGGAAATCTTTTCCCCTCAAAGTTTATTAGTTATTCCATATAAGAACTTCTCAGGCCCACCCTTTTAATCCCAGCACTTGGGACTTGGGAGGCAGAAGCAGGCAGATCTAGTTTGAGGACAGTCAGGGCTACCTAGAGAAGACATGTCTTAGTGTGTGTGTGTGCGTGTGCGTGTGCGTGTGCGTGTGTGTGCGTGTGTGTGTGCGTGTGTGTGCATGTGTGTGTGTGTGTGCGTGCGTGTGCTGGCGTGTGCGTGTGTGTGTGCGTGTGTGTGTGCGTGTGTGTGTGTGTGCGTGTGTGTGTATGCCCGTGTGCGCGCACACGCGCATGAGAGACAGAGACAGAGACTGACTAACTCAGGGTTGGGCATGGTGATGTACTGGTGAGGCAGGGCAGGTAAATCTCTGAGTTCTAGGTCAGTCTGGCCTACATAGTGAGTTCCAGTACTGCCACAGCTATACAGATAGAACCTGTCTCAGAAGCAAACAAAGACTATCTCAAAATGACCATTGTTCAGAATGTCCCCCCAACCTCCTCTCTCTCTCTCCATCCATCCATCCACACTTTAGAAGAGTGGCTGGGAGAATGGACCTCACCTTGGTGTCTCTGGGCAGTGCTCTCTGGGACAATGTTAGTTCCATCAGTGTATCCACCTTAGTCAGTGGCTACTGAAGTTTTGTTTTGTAGTTGGCACAAGCCTGTGTGAGGACCTCTGGGGACGCAGTTCTTTTCACATACTGCCTGCATGGGGTTTAGCAGCCTCCTTGCTCCAGGCCCCAGACGCCCCATCACTCATGCGTCCTTCAGTCCCCCAGATGTAGGGCACCACACTGCTCTAACCTCTCAGTCCTCTGGAACTCAGCCTGTTTCTCACACCTCCTGCATTTGCCCAAATGGTAACTCTGTGAACGCGGTTTTGTTTCCCACCGGCGTGCCTACCAGGAAGGCCCTTTGCGGTTGAGCTGCTGAACCCTCATCGAGTGCACTTCACTTCACAAGAAATTAAGGAGCTGCAGCAGGTGAGGGCTGTGCGGCCATGCCAGGCCTGTGTTTGTCAGCTCTGTGCCTGAGCGGGACTGAGCCGGTAACTGTTCTTTCTCCTCTATGCAGAAAATTAATAAATCATCTGACAAAATCCAAGTCCGTGACTTGCAGCTCGTCACCAGGTAAGAATGGATGTGTTAGAGTGAGTTCAAAAGGAAAGTTTCCAAAGATCATGTATGTGAAAGGGAATTACATACAGAGTCTATTAAGGAAAACAAAAGTCTGACAACCCAATTAAATGGGAAAGGGATTAAGCAGACCTTTCTCAAAGGAGGATGTATGTGTAGTCAGTAAACATGAAACAATGCCTACCATCTTGCACTAGGGCTGTGCAAACCAGCCACACCCAGGAGAATGGCTGTCACCAAAAACAGAAAATATCAATTGCTGGCAAGGACATAGAGGAATGCCTTGTGTGTTGTTAATGGGGTTGAAAGTGCGACCACTTGGGGTTGGGGATTTAGCTCAGTGGTAGAGCACTTGCCTAGCAAGCGCAAGGCCCTGGGTTCGGTCCCCAGCTCCGAAAAAAAGAATTAAAAAAAAAAAAAGAAAAGAAAGTGCGACCACTTTGACAGTCTCTCGTAAGCTCAAACATACAATGACCGTATGACCTAGATGTTCCACTTCTAGATATCACATCAACAATAGAAATGAAAGTATATATCAAAGACCACACTCAGATGTTTATAGTAGTGTTTTTGTAAGCAGAGACGTAGCCAGTAGTAATACAGACCTGTAATTCTACCAACTGCTTGGTCAGGGCAGGAAGGTTAGAATTCAGGGCTATCCATGGGCAAGTAGTGAATTTGAGGCCAGCCTGGGTTATATAATGCTCTTATGTTAAAAAACAAAAAAGGTAGTAGTAGATACCATTTGTCTGACTATAGAAAACCACAGTGTGAAGTCATCCCTTCTGATCCTTAGAAATCCCAAGACTTCCTGTGGACACCTGCGACTGTATGTTGTCCTGTACACAGGTGATGAAAAGGGTTGACTAATAGAATTGGTAACAAGTCAGAAGCAGAGAGAGCACTTGCTGCCCTTACAGAGCCCCTGGGTTCAGTTCCCAGTGCACACAGTGACTCACAGCCACGTGTACCCCCGGCTCCAGGGGATCTGACTCCCTTTTCTGGCCTCACAGGACACCAGGCATTCACGTGGCAAACATACAGTTTTCATCACTGTTGCAGTGTAATACTGCTTGAGGTCAGGGATAGTGAGTCCCCCGAAGTTCTTTATTGTTGAGGATAGTTTTCCTATCCTGGGATTTTTGTTATTCCAGATGAATTTGCAAATTGTTCTGTCTAACTCTTTGAAGAATTGGATTGGTATTTTGATGGGGATTGCATTGAATCTGTAGATTGCTTTAAGCAAAATGGCCATTTTTACAATATTAATCCTACCGATTCATGAGCATGGGAGGTCTTTCCATCTTCTGAGATCTTTGATTTCTTTCTTCGGAGACTTGAAGTTCTTGTTATACAAAGTATACTTGTCCTACTTGCTTTGTTAGAAGTATTTTATGTTATTTGTGACTGTGGTGAAGGCTGTCGTTTCCCTAATTTCTTTCTCAACCCGTTTATCCTTTGAGTAGAGGAAGGCTACTGATTTGTTTTAGTTAATTTTATATCCAGACACTTTATATCCAGCTGAAGTTGTTTATCAGGCTTAGTAGTTCTCTGGTGGAATTTTTGGGGTCTCTTAAGTATACTATCATATCATCTGAAAATAGTGGTGTTTTGATTTCTTCCCTTTGACCTCCTTTTGTTGTCTGATTGCTCTGGCTAGGAATTCAGGTACTGTATTGAATAAGTAGGGAGAGAGTGGGCAGCCTTGTCTAGTCCCTGATTTTAGTGGGATTGCTTCAAGTTTCTCTCCATTAAGTTTAATGTTAGGGACTGGTTTGCTGTACATGGCTTTTACTATGTTCAGGTATGGGCCTTGAATTCCTGTTCTTTCCAGGACTTTTATCATGAAGGGGTGTTGAATTTTGTCAAATGCTTTCTCAGCATCTAATGAGATGATCGTGTGGTTCTTTTCTTTGAGTTTGTTTATATAGTGGATTACATTGATGTATTTTTGTATATTGGAACCATTCCTGCATCCCTGGGATGAAGCCTACTTGATGATGATGAATGATTGTTTTGGTGTGTTCTTGGATTCCATTTGTGAGAACTATATTGAGTATTTTTTGCATCGATATTCATAAGGGAAATTGGTCTGAAGTTCTCTTTCTTTGTTGGGTCTTTGTGTGGTTCAGGTGTAAGTGTAACTTTGACTTCATAGAAGGAATTTGGTAGTGCTCCGTCTGTTTCTATTTTGTGGAACAGTTTGGACAGTATTGGTACAAGGTCTTCTATGAAGGTCTGATAGAATTCTACACTAAACCCATCTGGTCCTGGGCTTTTTTTGGTTGGGAGATTTTTAATAACTGCTATTTCTTTAGGAGTTATGGGACTGTTTAGATGGTTTATCTGATCCTGATTTCACTTTGATACCTGGTATTTGTCTAGAAAATTGTCCAGTTTTCCAGTTTTGTTGAGTATAGGCCTTTATAGTAGGATTTGATGATTTTTTTTTTAATTTCCTCAGTTTCTGTAATTATGTCTCCTTTTTCATTTCTGATTTTGTTCATTTGGATACTCTCTGTGCCCTCTGGTTAGTCTGGCTAAGGGTTTATCTATCTTGTTGATTTTCTCAAAGAACCAGCTCCTGTTTTTGTTTTTTCTTTGTATAGTTCTTTTTGTTTCTACTTAGTTGATTTCAGCCCCGAGTTTATTTCCTGCTATCTGCTCCTCTTGGGTGTATTTGCTTCTTTTTGTTCTTGACCTTTTAGGTGTGCTGTCAAGCTGCTGATGTGCTCTCCTGTTTCTTTTTGGAGGCACTCCGAGCTATGATATTTCCTCTTAGCACTGCTTTCATTGTGTCCCATAAGTTTGAGTATGCTGTACCTTCATTGTCATTAAATTCTAAAAAGTCTTTAATTTCTTTCTTTATTTCTTCCTTGACCAAGTTATCATTGAGTAGAGCATTATTCAGCTTCCATGTGTATGTGGGCTTTCTGTCATTTTTGTTGTTATTGAAGACCAGCCTTAGTGTGTGGTGATCTGATAGGATGCATGGGATTATTTCTATCTTCTTGTATCTGTTGAGGCCTGTTTTGTGACCAATTATATGGTCACTTTTGGAGAAGGTACCATGAGGTGCTAGAAGAAGGTATATTCTTTTGTTTTAGGATGAAATGTTCTGTAGATACCCATTCAATTCCGTTACGATCATAACTTTCATTAGTTTCTCTACGTCTCCTGTTTAGTTTATGTTTCTACGACCTGTCCATTGATGAAAGTGTGGTGTTGAAATCTCCTACTATTATTGAGTGAGGTGCAATGTGTGCTTTGAGCTTTAGTAAGGTTTCTTTTATGAATATAGTTGCCCTTGCATTTGGAGCATAGATATTCAGGATTGACAGTTCATCTTTGTGGATTTTTCCTTTGATGAATATGAAGTGTCCTTCCTTACCTTTTTTGATAACTTTTGGTTGAAAATCGATTTTATTCAATGTTAGAATGGCTACTACAGCTTGTTTCTTCAAACCATTTGCTTGGAAAGTTGTTTTCCAGCCTTTTACTTTGAGGTAGTGTCTGTCTTTGTCACTGAGATGTTTTTTCTGTAGGCAGCAAAATGCTGGATCCTCTTTACTTATCCAGTCTGTTAGTCTATGTCTTTTTATTGGGGAATTGAGTCCATTGATGTTAAGAGATATTAAGGAATAGTGATTGTTGTTTCCTGTTATTTTTGTTGTTAGAGGTGGAATTATGTTTGTGTCTCTCTCTTCTTTTGGGTTTGTTGCAAGAAGATTACTTTCTTGCTTTTTCTGGGGTGTAGTTTCCCTCCTTGTGTTGGAGTTTTCCATCTATTATCCTTTGTAGGGCTAGATTTGTAGAAAGATACTGTGTAAATTTGGTTTTGTCATGGTATATCTTGGTTTCTCCATCTATGTTAATTGAAAGAGTTTTGCTGGATATAGTAGCCTGGGCTGGCATTTGTGTTCTCCTAGGGTCTATATGATGTCTGCCCAGGATCTTCTGGCTTTCTAGTCTCTGGTGAGAAGTCTGGTGTAATTCTGATGGGTCTGCCTTTATATGTTACCTGACCCTTTCCCCTTACTGCTTTTAATATTCTTTTCTGTTTTGTGCATTGGTGTTTTGACTATTATGTGACAGGAGGAATTTCTCTTCTGGTCCAATCTATTTGGAGTTCTGTAGGCTTCTTGTATGTTTAGGGGCATCTCTTTCTTTAGGTTAGGGAAGTTTTCTTCTATAATTTTGGTGAAGATATTAACTGGCCCTTTAAGTTGGGAGTCTTCACTCTCTTCTATCCCTTTCATCCTTAGGGTTGGTCTTCTCATTGTGTCCTGGATTCCTGGATGGTTTAGGTTAGGAGCTTCTTGTGTTTCACATCATCTTTGATGGCTGTGTCTTTGTTTTCTATGGTATCCTCTGCCCCTGACATTCTTTCTTCTATTTCTTGTATTCTGTTGGTGATGCTTGTGTCTATGACTTCTTATCCCTTTCCTAGGTCTTCTTCTTTTTTTTTTTTGGAGCTGGGAACCGAACCCAGGGCCACTGAGCTAAATCCCCAACCCCTTTCTTAGGTTTTCTATCTCCAGGGTTGTCTCCCTTTCTGATTTCTTTATTGTTTCTCTTTCCATTTTTAGATCCTGGATGATTTTGCTCAATTCCTTCACCTGTGTTTTCCTGTAATTCTTTAGGGGATTTTTGTGTTTCCTCTTTAAGGGCTCCTTCCTGTTTACCTGTGTTGTCATATATTTCTTTAAGGGAGTTATATATGTTCTGCTTAAAGTCCTTTAACATCATTATGAGTTGTGATTTTTAAATCCAAATCTTGCTTTTCCAGTGTGCTGGGGTGTCCAGGACTTGCTGTGGTGGAGGATCTGGGCTCTGATGATGCCAAGTGGCCTTGGTTTCTGTTGCTTAGGTTCTTGCCCTTGCCTCTCGCCATCTGCTTATCTCCTGTGTTGGCTGGTCTTGCTGTCTCTCACAGTGGCTTGACCTTCCTGTAAGCCCATGTGTCAGCTAGCATTCCTGGAGACCTGCTTTCTCCCAGCAGGATCTGGGTACAGAGAGCTGTGTCACAGGGTCAGTTCTGGGGTAGGCAGAAACTATAAGGATCCTGTTCCAGACTGCTCCTGGGTTCCTATGTCCAGAGGGCTCCAGGCCTGTTCCTCTTGGGCCAGGAATGTGAGCAGAAGAGGTGATCTCACCTGTGCTCTCAGGATTGTCTGCACTTCTGAGAATCCAGCTCTCTTCCCAGGGGATCTGGGTATAGAGAGCTCATTTTAAGTTGTTGAACATAATAACTTTCAGTCTGAGGTTGACAGCAGGCAAAGAGAACCCAGGGATAAAGGGAACCTACATACTTACTTGGTGCTGGTTGATATGGAGATATGGAGTACTGGTTCATACTGCCCTACAGATGCTCCTTGACCTTGACAGCACTGTTAAGTGCAGAGTCCAGTCACCAGGTGGCATGCAGTCTGTGACTGTGCCTGACAAGAAACTTTTAGGGAAATGGTAAAGATAGAAAGTCAGGTAGTGGGTATTCAGGACTTGGGGAACGTAATGGGAAGAAAGTGTCATGGGTATGGAGGGCCTTTCTGGGGGCAGCAGAAGTGTCATAGGTTAGATTATGCTAGATGCACAGCCCCGGAAGCAGTAAAATTCATAGGAAGTGTCCTTTTAGTGGAGGAAGTGCATGCAAGTTATTCCTCAGCCAAGCTGTTGTCACAGATTTGGGACAAGGTCTGTGTGTATTTTATGTGTTGACACAAAAGTTCCTTTGCTGTTTCTGTTTAGAGAGGCAATTGGGCATATGAAGGAAGGCGAAGAAGAAAAGACTAAGACCTACAGTGCCTTGATATGGACGAATAGAGCCATACAGAAGAAGGACATTGGGTTCCTGGACGACTTAAAGGTACAGCATGCAGCTCTTTGCTTGTTTTTCTCCTCTGCCTATGAAAAACTCATCGTCTTCTAGTTTACTCCCAGCACACCGTAGAGCCCAGGCTTTCGGGTTGGTGTGACCTGCAATCAAATCCTGGCTTCCCACTCCCTGGCCCAGTGATTGGATGGATGGTGGTCTGACTCTTGGAGTCAGTGTTGCTGACTCTGAAGACAGATGCTAGGGTCAACTCTTAGAACAAATTGTGCAACTTTGGACAAATTCCTTAACCTCTTTATGCTTTCATCTGTAAAATTAGTTTAGAAAAATTAAATTAGTTCACTTACACAAAGCGTTTCTGAGCCGGCAGGAGGCTGATGGCCAGCTAGGGGTGTGAGCGTCTGGTGGCATTTCAGGTGAGCAGGTCTCTTCCCTGGCAGAGGTGTTAATAGCTCTTAGGACAGAAGCTCTCAGAAGGTGGAGTAATTCTCACACACCTTTATTCCTTCTGGATTTGGAGTGGGTCAGGGTCTGACAGTAGGTGCTTCCTATTGGCTTGGTCTACATGTGGGAGGGCTTGGGGTACTGCATCTACGTGACTGATGGCCACAGACCTCTCTATGGGGGGCAGGCCTGTGGGGGACTGCAGCTACGTGACAGGGGTCTGGTTCCAGGAGCAGGCAAAGCTCCTATAGTTCCTTCAGGGTCTCTGGGGCTTCCAACCTTAGCTCAGCCTTACCAAGCCTTCTCTCATGGTCCATTACCGCATAACCAACTACCTAGAAAATACTCAGTAATGCTATTATATTTGGTTATGTATAAAAGTTAAATATAAACAAAGCATGTTACTAGATCTTGATCCTGAGATCACATATGAATGAATACATGCAGGAACTGTGTGAAGCATTCTGGAAGCATGGCACTGTGAAGGACGGGCAAGGTGGTCACATGGCCAAGAGTACCTCCCTGTGCAAGTACAGGAACCCAAGACTGGGTCTTGGCTCCTGTGTTAAAGCCAGGCATGGCCATGCATGCTGAAACCCCAGAGCTGTGGGAGGCAGAGGCAGGGGGTTGCTGACACTTGCTGACTGCCAGCCTAGCTCCAGGTTCAGTGAGAGCCCGTCTGAGAGGAGTAAGGTGGAGAGTGCATGTGGGATAGGGGAGGGGGCAGGGAGCCAAGGGGAAGGCAGAGAATGAGAATTGCAGTGCAAGGTTTGAAGGAGCATAAATGAGCACAACGTTATCTGATATTATTTAAATGGGCAGTGTTCTGTAGCAGTCTAGATGACCTACTAAATAACACTATACACACATGCACACATACATTCACGCACGCACGCGCGCGCGCACACACACACACACACACACAGTTTATCTGTATAATGGAGTTTTACTACCCAGATCTTTAAATCACGGGGTAGAGCTGGGTGTGGTGGCTCGGAGGTCGAGATCCCAAGTGTAAGCCAGCATGGGCTCTCCAGCGAGACTCTACTGGAAAGAACCAGAGTGTTTAAAGTGATGGCTATTAGCATACGGAAAGCGCTGTCCTAGACGCTAGGGGCAGTACCGGGAGCATGTGCCCTGTGATTTCAGCACACCCAACCGTATCATGTGCACACACACACGGATGGCTATGGAGAAAACAATATGGCAAAAGTTTCCAAAAATAGGATTTATCATTAGTTACGGAGAGTAAGGCACCCAGTAGGTTAGAGAGAAATGGGTGAAGGATCGGAGCAGATGGTGGAAAAGGAGCAACCCAGGGTGACCCAGTGGTTTGCAGTGCGGCTCCACCTCCAGGACACAGCAGTGCATGACCTCATGTTCTTCTTCAGCCAGTGGAGCAGGGGGAGTGGGCGGGGAGGAGCTGCAGATTGGCAGCAGAGCAGATTGGCAGCAGAGCAGATTGGCAGTAGGACAGATTGACAGCAGAGCAGATTGACAGCAGGACAGATTGACAGCAGGACAGATTGACAGCAGAGGTGGACAGAGTCTCAGAAGCTCTGTGTGCCCAGTGTACCCTTTCTGAGGGGCATGGCTCCTGTGTAAGGTTGTGCAGGAAAGGGGCCTTCCTGACTCAACAGCACCAAACTGGAAGGAGATGGTGTTGGCTGGATGAAGTGACACAGCACATAAAGGGCGTGAGTTCAGGACCAAGCAGGGCTGCAGAGACCGAGGGAACAGGCCACACCCTGAGTGAGCCTGTGCTGGGCTCAACACGCTTCTCACAGCTGTTAGCAGCAGGAGCAGGGCGAGCTTGCTCTTAACCTGGGCTAGAGTTCATCCAGACAAAGCAAGGCCGTGGGAGCTGAAGGGAAAGCCCACATTGCTTGTCCACCAAGAGATGGCCGCCCTCTGCAGGCGTTGTACTTGGCCCTGCTGTCTAGGGCCTTTAAAAACATTGGGTTTTTGTTTTTGTTTCTCTGTTTTGTTTTTGTTTTAATTGAGGTTTTAGTTGATGTTGTCGAGGTTTAAATGGGGTTATTATATAGTCCAGACTGACCTCACTATGTGACAAGGGTCATGTTGCCCTTCTCGTCTTCCTGATCCACCTGAGTGCTGGGTTATAGGACTGTGTCGCCAGACCTGCTTTTTACACCGTGCTAGAGGTTGAACCCGGGGCACCACACGCACTGCACCAAAGCCACATCTCCAGCCACAGACGAGAGGATACAGTGCAGACAGATCCAGAAACCCTGTGAACCACATATTCCTTCACAGACTTATAAATCAGCTAGGTATAATGGTGCACACCTTTAATCCCAGCACTCGGGAAGCAGAGGCAGATGGATCTCTGAGTTCAGAGCCAGCCTGGTCTAGAGTGAGTTCCTGTCTATTTAAAAAAACAAGCAAGCAAACAAACCAAAAACCTGCCAAAAAAATGTAGATATAGGAATCATTTAAAATGCTGATAAAAAATGTCATTGCAAACAATAAGTTTAGGGGCTGGCATTGAGGTTCAGTGAAAAATAAATCCAGTAAAAACAGACTCAAGGGCTGGGGCTGCAGCTTAGTGACAGGGCCTGCCTGGTGCAAGGCCCTGGGTGTGATTCCCAGCAGAAACAAAACCACACCAGCATATGGGGGTTATCTAGGCAGGAAATTAACAGAGAAAGGTGATTTTATAGAGAGACAGAAGTCAGAGGCCACTCCCAGGCACACTCCTGGGCCTGGGTGGTTTCTAGTAACACTTTTATATTTTTATAAAATTCCCACTGCTGTAACGATAAAGCTGAGTGAGTTCTCTATTCTGAGAAAAGCAGCACTGTAGGTCCACTGCTGTCTCCTCCTCAAGAGCAGCTTCTGAGAGAGAATGTGTGTGTGTGTGTGTGTGTGTGTGTGTGTGTGTGTGGTGTGTGTGTGTGTGTGTGTGTGTGTGTTTGTGTGTGTGGTGTGCGTGTGTGTGTGTTTGTGTGGTGTGTGTGTGGTGTGTGTGTGTGTGGTGTGTGTGTGTGTGTGTGTGGTGTGTGTGTGTGTGTGTGTGTGTGGTGTGTGTGTGTGGTGTGTGTGGTGTGTGTGTGTGTGTGTGTGTGTGTGTGTGTGTGTGTGTGGTGTGTGTGTGTGTGTGTGGTGTGTGTGTGTGTGTGTGTGGTGTGTGTGTGGTGTGTGTGTGTGTGTGTGTGTGTGTGTGTGGTGTGTGTGTGTGGTGTGTGTGGTGTGTGTGTGGTGTGTGTGTGGGTGTGTGTGGTGTTGTGGGGGGTGTGGTGTGTGGGTGTGTTGTGTTGTGGTGTGTGTGTGTGTGAGTGTGTGTGTGGTGTGGTGTGTTTGTGTGGTTGGGGTGGGGGGTGTGTGGGTGTGTGTGTGTGGTGTGTGTGTGGTGTGTGTGTGGTGTGTGTGTGTGGTGTGTGTGTGTGTGTGTGTGTGTGTGTGTTTTTTTGTGTTGTGTTGTGTGTGTGTGTGTTGTGTGTTTGTGTGTGTTTATGTGTGTGTGTGTCATGTGGTGTGTGTGTGTGTGTTTGTGTGTGTGGGTGGTGTGTGTGTGGTGTGTGGTATGGGTGTGTGTGGGGGGTAGGTGGGGTGTGTGTTGGTGGGGGTGGGTGGGGGGTGTGTGTGGGTTGTCTGTGTGTGTGGTGTGTGTGCTGTGTGTGTGTGTGTGTGTGGGGTGTGTGTGTGTGTGTGGGGTGTGTGTGTGTGTGTGGTGTGTGTGTGTGTGTGTGTGTGGGGGGGGTGTGTGTGTGGTGTGTGTGTGTGTGGGTGGTGTGTGTGTGTGGTGTGTGTGGTGTGTGTGGGGTGTGTGTGTGTGTGGTGGGGGGTGTGTGTGTGTGTGTGTGTGGGGGGGTGTGTGTGTGTGTGTGTGTGTGTGTGGGGGTGTGTGTGTGGTGTGTGTGTGTGTGTGTGGTGGTGGGTGTGTGTGTGTGTGTGTGTGGTGTGTGGGGGGTGTGTGTGTGGGGGGTGTGTGTGTGTGTGTGTGTGTTGTGTGTGACTGTGTGTGTGTGTGTGTGTGGTGGGTGTGTGGTTGGTGGTGGTGGTGGTGGGGGGTTGTGTGTGTGTGTGTGTGTGGTTTGTGTTTGTTTGTGGTCTGAAAGGTGCGTGTGTGTGTGTGTGATGTGTGTGACACATGGCCTGAAGTGGGTGATGAGTGCTGTGTCTGGATTGGCTCTGGTGGCCAGTGTGTAGTCAGTCCTGACACGGGAGTAACAGAAGCAGGGAGAGGAGCTCTCACTAGATATTTACTTATTTATTATAATGTTTTGTTAGTTATTTTTAAACAGGGACTCACTATGCAGCTCTGGCTCTCATAATATAGACCAGGTTGAGTGCTGGGATTAAAGGATGTGCTGCCATGCCCAACAGTAGTTGCTAACTTAAAGGATGGCTGTGTCTGCTTTCTGCACATCCCTGTGTCCATCCTGTGAGTGCTCTCAGCTCAGTCTTGAGCAGAGTTGCCTTTTTACTAGAGAAAAGTCAAGCCTCCTAGACAACCCATCTCATAAGAATTATAGAATCACAGTGGGGAGGGGCTGTTGACTGCTTTTCCAGATCCACATGCCCTTCGAGTGTGGTCTTTGTCGGAACCTGCTCTTGGCCTAGCGTCTGGAAGGGAATGCAGACTCCTTTCTGAGCAGAGCAGCGGCCGCTCACAGTAATGCAAATCAGGAGGAGCTGTTCCAGCAAGAAAGTGCACAGAATTCAGAGTTCTTAAGAACTGACTTTTCTGGTTTGCCTAAAATCTATTTTTAAAAGCTTGAAGTAGTTGACCTTTTATAGTATGAATCCCTGTTTCTTAATTTACAACATGAGGGGAAATCTCTAATTGGACATAATTATAAGAAAAAAGCAGCCTGTATCTCCGAGAAACATCTGAATTGCTAAAATATCAGCGGACATTATGTTTGTAAGTCTGGGCTAAGAAATACTGGAGGAGCGTGAGTCACTGTACAGACTCAGTCACGCTTACTTAACAGAACCATTTTGATAAACACTGATGCTCCTTCCCAGATACCCCCAAATAGGAGTATACTGCCTGTAAGATGTGCCCACTTCCCGTACACACAAGTGACACTCAGGTCCCACCGTCCCCCTGCCACTCCTCCAGTCCTCACTTAGTAGCATTAAGAGACCAAGGTAACAGTGTTATCCTCTAGCAAAGTCCTGCACCAGAATCCTGACTGATTCCTTACGTTTCAAGGCAGGGAGCCCTCGGGATTACTCCCTTCCGAGCCCCCTCTTATGTATGGGTAGTAGTGATGTTCAGAAAGGAGTAGTTGGGACTAGGCTCTGTGAAGTCCCACCGAGTTAGAGCTTGGGAGGTGTAGCTGGTTCCGACGTTAGCCTCCCCACCTACCCGACAATGCTGGGAACTCCTATGCTGAGCCACGGGAGGCCAAGGCAGCACTGAGGCCTTGCTGTGAGGCCACCTCTGACTCCGATTGCTCTGTGTCCTCCTCTAGGACTTGAAGATTGACCAGAAAACACCTCTGCGGGTCCTTCACCGCAGGCCTCTGGCTGTGAGAACACGGGCCATTCACTCTATGAAGACACACTACCTGGATGAGCACCATTTTCGTCTGCATCTGAAGACCCAGGCAGGGACGTATCCTCTGCCCCACAGGGGCCTAGAAATACGGGGCGACTGATCGGGTGCGGTGGGTGGGTGTCACTTGTTCATTTGAAATGTGTTCTTATATACCCCAGATCTCATGTACTCCAGGCTGACCGTGAACTCCTGATCCTCCTGCCTCCGCCTCCCAAGTGCTGGGATTACAGGCCTGCGGCGCCTCAGGTGCTCTGGGATATTTTGAAAAGAACTTGAGTGTATTGATTCAGTATTTTGGAGTAGAATCAACACTTCCTTCGTTTGATGCCTGTCTTCCTATTTATGTTTCAAAGCAAAGTTTTAAACCGTGAGGTATCTGTCAATCCAATGTCAACTTTGGAGTCCCCACTTGTGTTGCAGTGTCTTACCGTTGTAGCACATATGATATATTCAGGAAGTACTTTTGATTCATTTGCTGTCCTTACATGTTTTACAAGTCACATGTAACTCTGTTTGGTCCCCTGAGTGTTCCAGTGTTTGCCCAACTGGTTAGACAGGTGGTAGAAGGAAACTGTGGCATTTTACTTTGTTTAAAATTGAGACAAGCTCTCATGGTGTTGCCTGGGCAGGCTCATTAGAGAAACTTAAGCAATTCTCTGTTTCCGCTTCCCAGGAAGACAGCAGGAATACAGACAGACACGTGGCTGTCTCCAGTGCTTCTGCACATACTGATCGGAGCTAATATACTGGCCTTTCGTGAAAAAGGAAAAGAAGCACTACATGTTGCTTACTTAAGCAACAATATATTGGCATTAGCATTTCAACATTTGACTATGTTTTAAGTAGAAAAGATGGGAACTTAGAGTGCTAAATATCTACGTGCTAAAGCTTGTGTTTGTGTATAAGCTACTCTGACTCGTGTCATTGGGGTCAGAACTGAGGTTTTAATTGGAGAATGTCAGTGTTCTAGGCTTAGTTTAATAGTTACTTTCTTACAAGACTACATCTGAATACTAGGCTTTCCCTGGCCTCAAGATTCTGAGATTCTGCCTCTGCCTTCTAAGTGCCAGGATAGCAGGCTTGTCTCACCGTGCCTCTGTGTGTGTGTGTGTGTGTGTGTGTGTGTGTGTGTGTGTGTGTGTGTGTGTGTGTGTGAGAGAGGGGGGGGGGGAGAAATCCAGAGACCCAGATCCAGTCGCATGAAATGATAAATTTCTTCTAACTGGTATGAAGGTAATGCCAGTCCTGTGTACAGCACAAACCTCTCAGAGTGGGAGGAGTGAGGCGAGTAGCCAGAAGCTCTCCCCTCCTTACTGCTACAAGCACATGCCTCTCCTTCTCACACACCCCTTCCCTCCTCCTTTGTGTTACCCCCGAGTGGCCTGGACTGACCCCGCTGGGCTGGAGGTAGAGCCTATCTACTCCAAATCGCTTTTAAGCCTTGTGGTTTGGATCCAGGGTGGTTTGTGTAGACTCCAGTGAGCAGCTCGCTCTATCTTTACTGTCTGAGCACATTTGGAATTCAAAGCAATCACATGTCCAGATTTATTTTCACTTTGGTATGGGGGTGAACCCAGGGCTCATTCACAGTGAGTGCATACCCTACCATGAGCGTCACAACCTACCTCGGATTATAAACCAAAGGAAAGCGAGTGCTGTCTTTAGCTTTACATACCTAGAGGAAATTCTGCATCTTGGAAAGACTAATACCTTTTCAAGAGTGTCAAGAAATATTTGGAAACAGCCACATGCATGTACTTAATGCGTTAGCTCAGAAAAACTGGCACAACTATAGCTACCTCACTCATTCAACCGTTGGTCTTGTGTGGCTCAGAGCCAGGCCTGCTTGCCCTCCATCCACCCCGCCAGCATGAACAAGGTCCAGACCTTTCAGCTGCTGCTTCTGGGGCTTTTTGGCTGCTGCTTTTTTATATTATTATTACTAGCTTTCTCTGAAGAAAACCAGAGAAAAAGAATGGTTGAAGAGAATTCTGAATTAAGGAAAAAGGAGGTCCTAGGTAACTGTCTGAGTCACACATTCAGTGGACCAGTGAGAAGGCCTGTGCTGCTCCTCCTTAGCTCCCTGGAGGCTGCGGCCATTCCCTCCCTGGGCACACTCCTGGCTGCCTTCTACTCCATTGTGGGTTTACCAGTGCTGCCTGTCTGGTTTTTAGCGAGCAATGGAGAAAAGGTGTATTTTTCAGCTAAAGTTAGGGCCACAGTAGAGTCCTGTAGACTGCTAATCTTAATAACAAGTTCCAGCTTTAGCCATTGCCTTCAGAGTGTAAGACCTATGTGGAGAAAGCAAAGTTGCTAAAGCCCCCGGAAGAATTCAGCCAGCGCCGAGGCACTGCTCCTCGCACACTCCACTCAGTGGGTCCAAGGCAAACACCTAGAGGTGTAAGCACAGAGAGAAACAAAGAAGCAAGCAAACCCTGCCTGTAACTCCAGCCTGGGGTGGGGCTCCCACTCCCTTCTCTGGCTTCCAGCATCACCCATACGTGGGTGCCATGCACTCACAGGGCACACATGCATCATCATCATCATCATCATCATGGTAAGCATTAGTTCTCTGTGTTGTGAGCCTTTATTCCCAGCACCAGGAGAGAGACACAGGCAAATCTCTGTGAGGTTGAGGCCAGCCTGGTCTACATAGAGAGTTTCAGGCTGGGTCTACACAGTGAGATGCTGTTTCAAAAACAAACAAAAAAATCCAATTATATAGCTGATTTAATGTATACCCAAACCTTTGAATTTTAAGATGAGCTAATTAGAAAAAAAACCAAAAACCTGGGCTGAGGTTGGGGGATAGGGGTTTTCGGGTCGCCAGTGTTTCCACTCCCTCACTTGGAAAGTGGGAGAGAGGATTGAAGTCAAGTTCTGTAGTCTGGGCTGCACGACCCCTGACTCAAGTCAGAGCCTTTGGAAGGCTTGATGTAAGCAGGCCTGGCTGTGTGCTGGCATCCAGGCTGCTTGGGAACCAGGTTGCCAGAGCTTGTTTTTTAAGATACACATCTCAAGTCAGAGTTTAGAAATGGCCTCTCATAACATTTTTAAATTCTATTTATTTTTCCCTTCTACTTGCCAAAGCAGTACCGCGTAGTCTTTTCCTTAAAGAGACCCAGCTACATTAAAGAATTTGTACATGGAGACTTCGGGAGAACCAAGCCGAACATTGGCTCTCTGATGAACGTGACTGCAGACATTCTTGAGCTAGATGTGGAGGTAAAGTACTTTCTGGGGAAATGCACATCTGAAAGCCACACTCAGCCATTAGGTCTTCTGACAGTAAACCTGTCTCCATGGGTATTTTTATATGAAGGGTGTTTTGTGTTTTAGACTGATTTTCTTTTTGTCTGTGAGTATTTTGTCTGCATGTGTCTGTGCCTGGTGCTCCCAGAATTGAGAAGGAGGTGCTGGGTCCCCTAGAACCAGAGTTACAGATGGTCGGTCACGAGCCACCACGTGGGTGCTGAGAATGGGACGTAGGTACTGAGAAAGAGCAGCTGATAACTCTTAACCACTGAGCATTTCTCCAGCCCGATACTGGAAGGAATTATCTTTGGAATTCTTATTAAAACAAACCACAAACCAGGATCCCGTTTGAGATACTTATGGATTATATAGCTAATTTACTAGTTGGTATCAGGTCCTGTCGTTTACTAATTTACCTATGGCGTCAGGTTAAAACCCTAAAGAAAACAAGGAAATAAAGTTGTAACTGTGCCTCACACATCCTTCCGAATGCTAGGGTTACATTTGTGTGTGTGTGTGTGTGTGTGTGTGTGTGTGTGTCAAGACCACCCTGGTCTACACAATTCCAGGACAGCCTGGGCAATTTAGAGATAGCCCCTCTCAAATATTGGGTTCGATGGATGATTTTAGGGCTGGGCTCATCTCAGTAATGGCAGTTGCTGCCAAGGTTCCGTTAAATTCAGTCCCTGGGAACCACACGGTAGAAGCAGAGACCCCACTCTCACATCATCATGTGTCGTAGCAGGGGCACGTGTGTATGAATGAGCATGTATACACTCACACACACATACATACACGTGTTGGAATTTATGAAAACTTTGTGCTGGGTAGACCTGTGCAGTGGTTCTCTGGCTTTTCTGCTGTTAGGGGATCTGGAGCATGAAGTGACCCATGGGCTAGTGACCGTGTGTCTCAGTAAGCCACAGAAAGCTTTTGCTTTTGTTTGGTCCTAACGCGGCCCAGGCTGGCTTGGAACTTGCCTCGTGGCTGAGGCTAGCATCTGCTGATCTGTCCTGACTCGGACTGCCCAGCGCTGAGAGGACAGATGCTCACCACTGCATCCAGCAAGGCTTTTCTTAAGGCCCCACAGAGAAACTAAGACAGGGTGTGTTCACCCTGCCCGGAATGTGCGTCTGTGTGTTTTGGTGTGTCTGGAATGTGGCTGCGGGCTGGAAGAGATTGCTTGCTCTAACTTTTATCTACCAGAGCGGAGTGAGGGTGAGTAGCAGTGGAGACTAACTGGATTTATTTAGTTCTTTGATGATGTGGGACAGGGTCTGATAGAGCTCAGGTAGGCTGTGAACTTCCCATCCTCCTGCCTCTGTCTCTGAAGTGCTGAGATCCCAGGCACATTCCGTGACACCTGGCTTGAGGATGAGAAGATGAGAAGATACTCGATGCTTTTCTGGGTCTGCTGATTTTCTGAATTCATGTGTCTCACATTTAGTCACAGGCTGCTTGAACCATGTGCCATTCTGGCCAACAGTGGTCCCACTGAGTGTCACCTAGTGACATCATACCATAGTTTGAATAAGTACACCATGGTGTTTGCCCAGCGATGGAGTCACCGAATGACACATTTCTCAGCACAAGGCCCTACAGTTTTGCTATGTTAAATAGGAGGATGGTAGAATGAAGGATGTCAAAGCAACAGTTTCCTTCTGAGGAGAAGTGTGGCTGCACAGCTTTGAATTTGTTTATACTTCACTCATAACTGACATTATAGTTTTTCAGTTTCTTCTCTTAGGAGTTGAGAGGTCTAATAGTGATCATGTCTCTGTCAGTTCAGAAATGGGCCGCCGGTTTTGCTGCTCTTAGCAAGTGTAACCCCCTTGCTTTATGGTAAAACTGTCCCAGAGATCCTTGCCGAGTTTCTGTGTTAACGGCTTGCCTTCCTCCCTTAGTCTGTAGATGTTGACTGGCCGCCGGCTCTGGATGACTAGCTGTCGCATTTGACTACAGAGGGGTTCCTGGCATGACGTGGAATAGTCTGGAAAATGGCTGTTTACCCACCATAGCGGTGTCTTCAAAACCACTTGGATCATGTTGATCTGTTCCTAAAGTTCACTGTAACATCTCAGGATCTACGTGTACGCATATTTTGTGTTGTGTTGTTCTAAGAATGCCTTATTTTTCTCATTCCCTGTCTCATGACCACAAAACCAAAATAAGAGGAATCAAACCATTTTCCTTCTAAATCGTGTTCCTTCGAGAGGCATGCAGTGGGAGGCACTGTCAGTCAGGAGAGCTGCGATCTCCTCCAGCACAGTCTCCTCCAGGAGGCGGTTCCTTTAAAGTAATTTGCTAAGGCTATGAGATCATCTGTGTAAATGTTACAACTAGACTCATGTAGAGGAGTTTCCTAGGATATTCCAACATGTCAAATGTAAATCTGTATTAATATTTCCCAATTGCCCTCCAGCAGGCTTCTATTATTATGATTTGTCATAGTCCTTATGACCTCATGTTACTATTTTGACAATCGAAAATTGTCAGTCTGTGTCTCCTGTAAAGGCAAGTGACAGCCTTACCACTGGAGGTGTACTCTAGACACTGCCTATGTCTTTTGTCTTTAAGTAAACAGAAACAAGTGCCTTCAGTAACTTTTGTCCCAGGGTTACAAATTTGAAAATTTGATTATGCTAAACCAATACAAGCTTATTTAAGTGTTTCAGTTATTTTCTAATTTCAAGCACAAACAAGGAAACAAAAGTTAAATGACACACTTAGTTACTCTTGTAACCAGCTCTGGAACTGACCATTGTGTCAGGATCCTTTCTGTAAACCCTTGTCAGGAGCACCTGCCACACTGTGGATGACAGTGCCCTCAAGAATGCCAGTTAGGTTACAAAGCCAGGAGGGTGGCTTCTGGAATTTGGATATCAAGTACCGCCCCCAAGAAGTGGCTAATGTTTGTCTTATATGATTTCATAGAATTGTCACTTGTAATGGCATGATGGAGAGAAATCTTAAATATATATTGAACCAGAAAAAGAAGAGTTAATCATTAAAAATGCCAGAAGGGAAGCTCAATAAAATTTAGATTTAAATAAAACTTTCATCAGTTAATGCAACGTCTTGACTCTTTTTGATGCATTGATTTGAATAGTGTTTGACTATTCACGTTTCTCATCTTGGAAACAATTCACACCAGTCCTTAAGATGTATTTTACCAGGCAAATGTTTTTGATTGGGATGAAAAGGGCAGCCTGATCCTTTGAAACCAGGTTTCATCATATGAAGAATAGCAAAGGATTTCTCATTGTCAGAAAATTGCAAAGGGTATAACAGAATTTAACTGAAAAAAGTTAAAAGTTAAAGACGTCTATTGGATGTTTCTCAGCTTCTGATGAAATTTTGCTCCTAAGAGTTAAATAATTTGGGGGAGTCTTTGAGCATGCCTTTTTTTTTTTTTTTTTTTTTTTTTTTTTTTTAAAGCTCAGTTTTAAATGCAATGGACCTAAAACATGAAGGTTAGGAACTTCCAGCAAAGCATTCCTTGAGTTATTTCCTGTTGAAAGGTAAACGGTAGCAATAGACATTTACTCCAAATGTGGACCTGAGGACAAAGGGTTAGGAAGTCTTGTGGGTTTGCTTCCCTTTGCTCAGTGTTCCGTTCCTTTGGTTCCTCTTCTGTATGCTTTGTTTAAGTTAGAAGCAGTGTTTATGTTATTTGCAGAATGAGCTCTCTGTCCTTATCTTTGCTGCAAATATAACCTGTAGCTTGTTTTCCGAAAAAAAAAAAAAACCAACCAACCAAACACCAACTCTGGAGAGCTAGAAAGGCAAGAAAAAATAGAATTGATTGATAGAGGAGAATTTCCCTAGTAAGTAACTGGTTACCTTTGCAAGTTAAATTAAGTGACTCAATAAGTTAAATTTCCATGTCCTAAGAGTCAGCCAGCATTTTCTTTCACTTGGAGCTTTATTCTTTGTTTTTAAATTTATTTTTTGCCAGTTTCATACATGAATATCACACAGTGGTTGCACATACCCCATTTTTTTTTTTTTCGTATTGTGCCTGAGACAAGGTTCTCTCTGTAGCCCTGGTTGTCCTAGAGCCCACAGGTTCCTGCCTGCCTCTTCCTCCAAGGCACTGGGATTCAATACTTGTACCAGCACACTGACCCCCATCTTCTCTCCCTCATCCCCAACAGTAGCCCTCCCTAGAAGACCCCTTCCCACCTTCATGTCTTCGTTTTGTGACCCACTGGGATTAACCACCTTTGTGGGCATAGGTGTAAAACAGTGAGCTCACACACAGATGCTCACACAGATGCAACATTTGAGACTGTGCCTGCTCAGGATCGATCAGCAGCTAGAAGTTCCTCGGGGTGGGACAGGGCCCCCAATCTACTCCCTACCCACGTGGGCTTCTGTAGGTACTGCGAGGTCCTGATTGCTACAGTCATCTTGTTGAGAGGGTTATGTCTCAGCACTCTTGACAAGCCAGCTCATCTACTGTTTCTACTCCTGAGTCTTATTTTTAAATCCACACTTGAGATGAACCATGTGAAGTAAGCTTTGTGCTGGAGGTCACCGGGATAGGGTTTTGCTTTGTAGCTTGGACTGGACTTGAATTTATGATCCTCCTTCCTCTGCCTCTCAAAGTATCTGGATTACACTCACAAGCCACAACCCCTAGTCCAGATGCAAGCTTTTCTGACTGGGTTTAAAGTGGTACTTGCTTCATTAGGGTTTCTCATTGCTGTGATGAAACACCACGACCAAATGCAACTTGGGGAAGAAAGGGTTTGTTTCTCTTGCTCTTCCATCACTGACAGAAGTCAGGGCAGGAATTGAACTAGAAGCCAAGGATGAATACTGCTTACTGGCTTGCTCTATCCAGCTTAGCCTGCTTTTGTATAGCACCCAGGGCCATGCGCTTGGCCCCGCCCACAGTGGGCTAGGCCCTCCCACATCAATCATTAATCAAGATTGCACCGCAGGCTGATCCTATGGAAGAATTTTTTCAGTTGCGATTCCCTCTTCCCAGATAGCCTCACCTGTATAAAGTTAACATAAGAACTAGCTGGCAGAGTCTGCTTTTTATTATGAAGAAAGAATTACTTTCATAGCTTTAAATTTTTTTTCTCATTTCAAAATGATTCAAAACTTAAAAGTACTAAAAAGTACAAAGGAATTTTCCCACAGAGCTGCTGAGTCAACACCACCTCCACCATCTTAAATACATAGCGTGCAATTCCTAGAAGGCGTCTTGTAAATCACAGGCCACCCACCCTACCAAGAAGTGAGCTCTGATAGACCACCATTACCTAGTCCTAAGGCATCACTCAGGTTGTCCATCTGTCTGTCTGTCTGTCTGACACAGGCTTCATGACCAAGCCCTCCCACTTCGTAGTCAGTGTATGTTGACATTCATGAAACAGTTGTACAACTTCAGACCAGTTACTCAGAAGACCGCTTTCAGCTCCCATACTAGATTTAGGCATGTGAGAACACCACAGAGAAGATGCTTCCTCCTTGCACCTTATCAAATTTCCCAGTCCCTGAGGGGTGGGTGTGGGTAATTAAAACTGGTAATTGGGTAAGGTATTGCCTATCAAACTCCTCCAGTCTTACCAATTGGAAGCCACCGAAGAGCTCTACCTGATGCAGTTATTACTGATTCTGAATACGGTTCCTACCGCCTGTCATTCTTTCCACATGTATTGATTGGCCTGGCACTGAGAGGCAGGGCCTTCTCTCATCTACTCACTGTGTAGATGTGGATTGTGGTCTGGGCTGTGTTTTTATGGTGTTGGGGACTGAACCAAGACAGAGCGGCACTGTCACAGGCTACACACCCCACTTGTAGAGTCTCATTTTATTCAGTGGATTGGTAATTTGTCACTGATATTATTTCTAAGTATCAGTCTGCACAGTGGGAATTCTCAAGCTTGTTTCCTGTCCTTTTGATGTTATCTGCATCATCATTCTTTGAGCATGTTCTTACAAAACAAAGGTGCTTCTCCTTGAATTCCCTCAGCACTAGCCACGGAATAGGCAGTTTCTCTAAGTCGATCAGGTGCCTTTTGTGGAAAACAGTATTTTTTTTTCTAGGATAAATTTCATACAACATTCACCATGTGTTTGTCTATATGTGATACAGCATACATGTGGTGGTCAGGATAATTTGTGGGAGTCAGTTCAGTTCTTGATCACCATGTGGGTTCTGGGGGTTGAGTTTGGCAGCAAGTCTTCTAAAGCAAGTAAAGAAGAAATATGACCAAATTCTGGTGACAGAATCGAACAAAGACATCGCTAAGACAAAATTCAGGCCAGTACCCCGATGAACATAATGAAAAAAAATTCAGATGTTAGCAAGACAAATTCAACAGCATACTCAAAAGTAGCTCACTATGACCATGTGGGATTACCTCAAGGATTCAAGGATGGTTCAATATGACAAAAGTAATCATAATTCCAATGCTATTTTTAGCAGACCCATCAAAGATATGTATAGAATCACAAGAGATACCAAGCAGTCAAAGTGAGCTTAAACCTGAACAAAGTTGGAAAGACAGGAATAGTGACTCAACCTGAAATCCTAGGACTCAAATGGAGTGGGTGGGAAGACCATGAATTTGAGGTACACAGCAAGATCCAGGCCAGCCTGACCCTGTTCCAAAATAATACAGAGCAATGCCTGAAGGACTTGCTTAGCAAGCATGAGTCCCTGGATTCTATGCTCGGTACCTTGTTAAAACAGCATGGTGGTTCATGCCTCAAACCCAAGCACTTGCAAGGGACAAGTTCATCCTCAATGACACAGAATTTGAAGCCACCCTAGACTACGACATTTGACTTCGAAATGTACCTCAACATTTCGGCAATCCAAACAGTAGTCATTTGCCCAAGTATACACACTCCAGTGCATAATTAAGATCATGCATTTACACACAGCTGATTACTGACAAATGCCAAGAACACAATGGAGAAAGAACAATACAAGGTGTTGGGGAACTGGGTCTACCTGCATACGCACACAGTAAGTTCCTTTAAATCACACCATATTAAAAGTCGCCTAAAAATCACCTCACATTTTCAAAGCTGAAACTAAAACTAGAGAAAAGGGGTGAGGGGGGGAGCACCCTGACTATGGTCTAGACAATTGTGATTTTGTATTTGCCACCAACGGAACAGCCAGCAAGAGTAGATAAATGGGGTTACAAAAAACAAACAAACAAACAAACAAACAAAGAGGCTTCTTTGGAACATCTAAGAAAATATAAAGTGGAAAGAAACCTGTAGAATGGGAGAAAATATTTGAAAGTATACATCTGGTAAGAGGTTGCTAGCCAAAACTCACTCCAATAGCAAGGAAACAGGATGCACCGGTGTGAGGTCATCCTTTAGTTCCAAGACTCTGGAAGCAGCAGCAGGCAGAGCTCTGAGTTGGAGGCTATTCTGATCCACTCAGTGAGTCTAAGACCACATGTTTAGGAAGAAAAAGTTCGTAGTTGGCAAAATGGATCAAGAAATACTAGTACCTGTCTTCTCGGAAGACAAAGGGCCAACAAGCCTATGAGAAAGAAAACTCAACCATCAGGGAAATACAGTTAAAACTAAAACGAGATACCACTTCATACTTATTAGAATAGCTATTGTCCAAAAGAGGGAAGCCAAGGCTGAAGAGACGGCTCAGAGGTAAGGACACTTGCTGATCTTGCAGAAGATCCAAGTTCAGTCCCCAGCAGCCAACAGCTAAGTTTGGGGAAGCACACGGAGGAGAAAACCCTCAGTGCTGCTGAGAATGGAGGGACATTGCTTCGGCTGTTGTGGGAGTTCCTCAAATAAAGCAGAACTGCTGTGTGCTCTGGCCATCCCAGCACTGGGTTTGTATCTGTATCCCAAGGGGAAAGTCAGCACGTTGATGTCTACTCTCCCATGTCCATGACATTATTTATAGCAACCAAATAAGCCAATCAGGGTGCCCATTAAGGGATGTATAGATAAAGAAAATACATTACAAGGGTTGGGGATTTAGCTCAGTGGTAGAGCGCTTGCCTAGCAAGCGTAAGGCCCTGGGTTGGTCCCCAGCTCAAAAAAAAAAAAGAAAAAAAAAAAAAGAAAATACATTACAAATATACAACGAAATGGTAACAGCCATTGAAAAAAAGGAAATCCTGGGGTTGGGGATTTAGCTCAGTGGTAGAGCGCTGGCCTAACAAGTGCAAGGCCCTGGGTTCAGTCCTCAGCTCCGGAAAAAAAGAAAAAAAAAGGAAATCCTGTCCATTGTAACAGTTTAGATAAACACAGAGTAAGTGAGGGACACAAAGACGAATCTCACATGACACAATTTATGCATGAAATTTTAAAGCGCTGACGTCAGAGAATGGGATGTTGGAAGGTTGGGATGGACTTGAGGGGAACTGGGGAAGTGGCTTAGGCAAAGAACACAACTGGGGCGGTGGGGGCGGTGGTTATCTTTAAAGAAGTAAAAATGGGACTGGCGAGATGGCTCAGTGGGTAAAAGCACCTGCCTCAAACAGATCCAGTGACCTGAGTTTGGTTCACAGAGCCCACATGATGGAGAGAACTAACCCTGCAGCTGTCCTCCGGCCTCCACATGTGCTTGCTCCACGGTATGAATAAAATGTAATGAAAACTCTGTGAGGGAGGAAACCACAGTGCTCAATCTCAGCGTCTGCTCTCTCGGTTTCTTCTTCCTTACCCCTGTGAGGGCACCGACGCCTGCAAGCCAGGAGAAGTCTCACACACAGCCACAGGGAGACTGCTGCCTCTTCGTGTGTGGAAATGAGTTTGGAGGGGCAGGGAAGGGGACAGGTGTGGGGCAGTGTCTTGAACACTGGTGTCTAAGAGTCTGATCCCATAGTGAGTTCCACGACAGCCTGAGTCACACGGTGAGACCCCGAGGGTCTCAAACAAACCCACCCGAGAATCCTTGAAAGGGCGTTTCAACTACATCTTGAGGCTACTGTTTCCAAGGGTAGTTATAGATAGAAGTGCATTCTGAGAACAAATAGATACCCCTTAAAACGAAAATGTTAAAAAAAAATAAATTTCACTGATATTTTATAAGCAAATAGTAAAAATCTAACAAGCGTTTTTAGAAAATAGTTTATTACATCAAGAAAAAAATCACAGTATACAAAGATATTACAAAAGTAACACAATATTCATTCTATATAATAAAGGGTATCTTGACATTTAAAAAAATATTTCATCTTGATACAAAGCTTAGCTTCTTAGGACCAGCATCTGAGAACTTAAAAAATATTTTTATCAGAGCCTTAAAATTCATTCATCATCAAGCCTATACAATCATTTTCAAATGCAGGCAACTTAGTGGTGGAGTACTGACACTAACCCTAAGTTGTATGCAACCCTGGGTTCAATCCCAGTGTGAGGCTCCTCTCCTCTCCGCAATATAAGTATTTTACATCCGGGGAGGTGTGTGGCATATGCCTGTAGTCCTAGTACTCAGAAAGGAGAGAGAGAGAGGCAGGTCGATACTCAACTTAAAGTCAAAACAACAGCAAAGGGTTCACCGTTTTGTTGCAGTCTATTAGCCCCAGCCAACAGCGTTTTAAAGGTCTTGGACTGATGACTGATTGGCTGAGGTCTCCATCTTCCACAGGTTGGAGCTACAGGATGTATTGCCACAGCTGGTTCACTAAGAGCAGCGACGAACACCATAGCAAGCCCCACGGTACCCCAGCCTTATCTTACAGGAAGAGTTACATTTTGGTTAAAGAAGCTTAGGAAGAAATTAGCCTAGATAAATTTGGTGTTTCACCAAATATTATGTATCTGCTAAAAACTCAATTTAAGAAGTAAACATTTCTTTTATTTTGTTTATGATTCTTTTGTTGTTGTTGTTTTGGTTTTGGTTTTGTTGCTATTTTTTGCGACAGGTTTTCTCTGTGTATCCCCAGCTGGCCTCAAACTCACTCTGTAGACCGGTTGGCCTTGAACTAACAGAAATATGCCTGCCTCTGCCCACAGGGTGCTGGGATTAAATTTAGGAGTGTGCTACTGCCACCTGGCTTGTTTGTGATTCTTTAAAGTTCTGAAAGATAAAATAAAATAAAATAAAAACAACAAAAAAAATTTCCTGAAGTTGTTTGGGAGACAGAGACGACTTCTGTGAGTTCCAGAACAGCCAGGGCAACACAGAGAAAACCCTGTTTGGAAAAAAACAAAACAAACTCAACCTCCCTAAAACAAAACAAAACACAGACAAAAAGGTGGTGAGGACATGTGTGGGTTTGTGGTCTTTTTGCATACATGAAAAAAATTAGGTCTTATCCACCATCGACCTCGAGGTTTAAATTCTGCGCTCAGCTTAAATATTCAATTAAAGGGATGAACACAAGGAGTGCCTTTGTGCCTCCTGGCCCACTGTTGCATGGGCTTCTCATTCATAGATACAAAAGCATTCTAGCCCCTTCTTTACACATCCAACCTCTGAGCAAACCCGAAACCTTGCAGTGGCGGCATCACAAAAATCAAAGGACTCCCCAAAACTCTCAACTTCTACAAAGAAATCAAGTCACAAAATTCCAAAAGGAAAGCCAGTAACTGACTTCCCTCGGTAAGAAAGTGTGCTCTGACAGAGCGAGGTCCAAAAAAAAGACCTTCTCCATAGGGGGCAGTTTAGACGTCTGTCTAAAGAGAAACCTGTCGTAATCTCACAAAGCGTTTACCCACCCTGTGATTTTTCTTTGGGTATTGAGTGACTAGGAATGTTTGGGTAATACACTAATCAGGGCCCATGAGAAACAGCTATCGGTTTCGTTAACTCAGTGTTTCAGGTCAGACAACACAAAACACACCTGGGACGTAGGAAGGTCAGGTTTTCATTTTTCTGGGTCTTCAGCTGTAAATCAGGTGCTCTATCACCTGGCTGCATCTCAACCCGTTTTCCACTTTATATTCTGAGGTAAGAGCTCACAAAGCTGTTCCCTTGCGCTCACTCTGCAGACTGTGCAGGCCTTGAACTTGTGATCTTCTGTCTGAGTGTCAGAGGACCAACAGCTCCATCTAGGCTAACTGACTACAGTCAGTCTCTCTTCTTTATCTTGTTTCATGCTGTCTGATAGCTTATGGCAAATTTTCAACTTATGATTAGAACTTGGTATGGTACAGACAACCTGGATCACCAATTTTAAGTCTCACCAGGGAAAATATCGTGTTGCTGAGGCTGCAGAAACACAACACAACATAGGAAGACAAACTGACAGGCCAGTTACTCCACACTAAGATTTTTGAATGGAGAACTAGCAGGCAAATGAAAAGGTGGCTAGGATTGGAAGTCAGCAGGCTCTCATGATAGAATCAGAACATCAGAACCAGGAGGAATGGAGGAGAACTTCTGGGGTCCCAAACATAGTAGTTACATAGTCTTTAATCCAAAATTCTTCAAATTATACCTTAAACTCTGTCCATGTTTATGTGATTGACTGTATGTGTGATTCCTCTTTGAGAACAAGAGTTGAATACCGTTCTGCTTACTTTCTACGTGGAACATGGTACATTGTATAATATACAGTTACAAAAATGTCACATGGATTACATGAATACAGGCTACTAACATGTCTATGCACAGTAAACTGTCAAGGGGTACCACTGGGGTAGTTGGGATTTCTACCTGATACTATATATACTGTTGGTACTACGGTTTCTGAGAGAGCTGCTTTGGGTATCAAAGAGCCTCAGGGTAGTTTACATACTTTCCTATTATAATTTTATTATTGTTGCAATTCTGGGTATCAAACACAGGGCCATGCTCTACCATGAAGCTATGTCCCAGTCTTTGCATATTTTTTGAAGGGGGAGGAAGAGAATGGAGAAAGAGGAGGAGGAGGAGGAGGAGGAGGAGCAGCAGCAGCAGCAGCAGCAGCGGTTGGCCAGAAGAGAAGTATATCTCACAGGAAAGATGATCTGGCATCATTACTTTCCCTGCAGGGTGAAGCACTTTTCCCATTAAAAACAAATATGATCATTATATGTATAATCATCCCCCCTTTCTAAACATTTATTCAGCACCGGTTAGGCCAGAGTGTACGTCAAGTGCTAGAGTCCCAGAGATAAGTGAGAAACACTTAACTGACTACCCTGCCCTCTCAACTGTGGCAGCATGACCAAACCCTGCAGAGAAGCCTGCTGGGAAGTGTTGGGAGCAGAGGCAGAAAAGGTTTATATATATATATATATATATATATATATATATGTATATATCTACCTGTGGGAATAAATTCAACAGGTCCCAACTACAAAGTGTAAGAGGAATAAGCTATTAAAAAAACTTAAACATATGGAAAAGATATTCATTGAAGAAAAAGAATGAAGACTTGCCAGTAACAGAAGGGGCAGATGCATGACACTGAGTAGGCAAACTCAAAAGCGGGTCAACTAGATATGACTTTGAAGTCTCTACTGAATTCTCTCCATGACAGCAGTAATATCATGAGCATTCAGATAGCAGGAGAAGTTGTGGTGCTGAGATGCACACAGAACAGCCCATGCAGGCTGGGCTGGGGTTAGGAACACACAGGATCCTGTTCATCGAGAGGTGATAGGCTGTGGACAGCACAGATGAAGAGGGTGAAGGCTGATAAGGGACGGGGTGGGGCGGACTAAAGGCCGAGGTGGAAGGTGAAGGAGGGAGTGAGAGGTGAGAAGATGGAGGCACGGACACTTTCCAGGTGAAGACGTGGAAGGACAGGGTGTGATAGGGGAAGGGTTCTTGGTATTTGGATGGGGATATTTTTTAGCCTTTCCTTTTAAGCTCAAGAAGATATTTATTCTGTCTATTCAAAGAGAGCAAGAACTAACTGGTGATACGAGGCTACTGGGAACAGGAGGAGGGATGTAGTGCACAAGTGAGATCTGGAAAAGAAGACCAATTCTCTCAAAACACATGAGATACAAATGCAGCCAGACACAAAGGAAAAACGGGTCGATAAATGCATTGCAAGCTATACACTGAATGCTGTGATCAGTAAGTAGCACCTGAGAATAAAACATCAATTGAAAATGCTCTAAACACAGATGTAGACATACCTTAGTTCAGCTTACAGGAAAAACTGAAATAAGTTGATGTGCAAGTAACATCTGCTGAGCTCCTTAATAGCTACGTCCGGGTCTGTCAGTGTCACTAATACAGAGTGACTGTGGTTAGTCTGAGCTGAGCAAGTAGCTCAACTGTGAGAAGACTTCTCCCAGCAGAGACCCATCTTTCATCCCTAGTACCACACAAATCTAGTGTGGTGGAGCACGCAAGCAATCCCAGCGCTGCAGAAGCAGAGCAGGAAGATCAGAAGGTCAGAGGAGATGGGGAGCTTCGGAGGCACGCAGAGGAAATGGCCTTCTGCGTTTAATAATGGATGAGAAAGATGTGGGAGGGAGAAGCATAGAGGTGAGACCAAGGCTTTTGCCTCAGGAACTGGAAGCATGGCATAGAAATGTGCAGAGTGGTAAAGGTTGAAGAAGAAACGAGTCCTGAGAAAAGTTCAACACTCTGTATGGATATATTGAGCTGAAATAAGTTTGTTACTTTGTCTCTCCTACGCAGGGCTGAACACGGGGCCTTGCACACGTTAAGCAAGCTCCAGCACTGAGTCACGCGCTTGGTCTTTTCTCTTCTTTGGGACAAGGTTTCCATAAGCCACTCTAGCTGGTATTGAGCTTGCCGTGTGTTCAGGCAGGCTGTGAACCTACAATCTCACATACAGAGATCACAGACATGAGCCCAGGATGCCTGGCAGATTCTTTATAGATAAGTAGACAGGCTTTAAGAAATCAAAGGGAGTGAGAGCATCTAAAAAGAAAAGGTTCAAGAAAACTTTTTCTTGAAAATACAGATATCAAGCTAATTTCACATGTAACTTTAAAGGGTCTAAATAATATAAAATAGAACAAAAACCTTCCATACCTTGAAAACTTACTTTAACACACACACACACACCCTCTAAAATACCAAGAAACCTCAGAAAACCCCTTAGGGGTCACTTTGGCCTATGGGCCTCAACAACAATGAGTTTATTTCCCAATGGCATAGCCATTACATGTTTTACTTTAAATCTGCTTGAAAGCAAATATCCTTTCATTTAACTAATACATTATAAAGACACATAGCTGGTCTTGGGGAAATACAGAAAAACAATTCGCATCAAGCACATGTACTTCAGGCATATCTTTTTCAAAGTAAGAAACAGTGGCGGCTTTAAAGTTCTGACATCTGAACTTCCTCTTAATAGTCTGTATACCTATTTAAGTCCTACAACTTATATTTTGAAAAAACTATACGCGAAGGAGTCACCCAACTGCTCACTCTGCAGAGTGTCGATACCTGAGTACTGACTGCTCTGGGCGAAGTTAGGGTGATGTGCGTCGTTTGCTAATCCGGGTTCATTCGTCAGACCATTATCTATACAGCTGAAGTGGGGTCTATCGAATGCATCCGACTGTGAAACAAAAACGGAACTGGAACTGGTGCCTGCTGCTGACATACTGGCAGTAGACATCTGATGCAGTTGTCTCGGGTCTCTTGGGTCTAACCTGGAGTTACAGGAGGGGTTTTCAAGATTGACACTCACAAGTCTCGGGTGATCAGTGTCCCCCATACCATCAGTGCTGGCTGTCATCACACTCACAGGCCGGTTCGTCAGCATGTTGACGTCGGAAATACTGTATAAGTCGGTCGGTGACATGGACGGCGTCTCCATCCTAGCCAGGTTATCAGTACTAAAAAGGCAAGCATTAGAGGCACTTAAGTCGTTCATGCCAGCCCCGTCTAGGAACGGAAGGACACCTTGTGAGTTAGAGGAAAGCTGTCCGGCCGGGAAGCTGCTCAGGGTGTTAGTACTGCCTGGGTGTGAGGTGGGGTGCGTCACCGGTGACCAGCTTGCAGGCTGATGGACCATGGAGGGCATGGCTGGCGGGTGATGTGGCAATGCATTTGAGATGGACCCGGATGAAGAATAGTAGGGTTCAGCTTGCCCTGGAACTCCTGAAGACCTGGGCGTTTCCGGTAAAACTGTACCATGAGAAAACAAGTTGGATTCTGTAGAAGAAAAAATATATTTTACAGAGCAAGATGAACAAATTGATGTAAAGTATTATTTCTGAATTGAAATTATAAAAACATACTAAAACATTCCTAGGGAAGTGACGCATTCCAAACAAATTAAAGCACACGAGTTATTACCTGAGTTCAAGACTAAACTCTGTAGCATGCAGATGGTCACAGAAATACATGCAAATGATTTCAGAGTTATTTTGGCATATGTAATTTTCTTCCAGTTAAACATGAGAATCAGGTGTCCCGAAAGCCCAAATCATCTTATAATTTATAGCCTCTGCTTTCGGGGAGGATGGAGAACATGACCCTGAGGTCTTACAGAATTCTCCATCACGAAAAACTGAGGAAAAATGCCTCCATTTATTTATAACTGCACAAGTACTATGAAGACCAGGATAAAGAACCCATTTAAGGATTTGTTAGGGGATTACAGAATACCCTCTCTAAAAGGCAGATCGTTTTAAGGTTTGTGTGGGGAACAACCTCTCTGGGAACTGTCCAGCTCTGCGGCTGTAGCAGAAGAGAGAGGGGACTCTTGGTCTGGCCTGGGGCTGGGCACGGCAAGTGGTCAGTCAGCATGCCACAGGTCCCTACCCTAGCACCATTTTAAAATGGCCGTGAGAGACAGTACACAACCAAGGGCGCTCAGCCATGTTCAACAGTTCAACAGTTATAAACAGGTGCCTATCCCCGAAATATAACAGTTCCAACACAGCCTTCAGGGGCCCAGTCTCAACAGTGAGAATGTGGGGAAGAAAGAGATTTAAAAAGAAGTTATTCCTAAAAAACGCACAAACAGCATTTTACAGGGACAGAATACCTTTTTTGATGAATCTTGTTTCTCCAATTGACTCCAGAGGGACAGTTCTTGTTTTCTCAGGGAAGTGACTTGGTATGATACGTTTTTCTATTATTAAATGTATTATGAAAAAATAGTTTATCATTTTAAAAATTTAAAGACAGAATAAAGCAAGTAAAAGACATTTACTTAAATATAACTCAATCAAAATGTTCTTACCACAATCTTGCAGCAGTTTCTGAAAAATGAGAGTCGTCTTTTGCTTCTTTGATTTATTGCCATAGGCATCTGATTGGAAAAGAAAGGGGAAAGCAGTGAACCATGGGATTCTGGTTCCCCCACCGTAACATGTGCTCTATCAGTGGCATACGGAAGTCTTAAATACACGTGAGTGATACAGGCTTCTAAGTACGTTATTGTACAATACATCCACATCAGTTACAAAGGACACTTCACTTTTAATTTTAAAAAGCTTAAAAATAGTCATTTTTCAACCTAAAAACACCTATAAGTCAATATGAACTAACACAATCGACCACAATAGATACAGCTTTATGATTAACAAATTTCCCACCTATAAAAGGGTTCAAAAAGTACAAAAAAAATTCCTAAAATACATACATAGAAAATATGATCTAATAGTTCAAGAACTCTACAATTATTCAAACTCTCCTAAGAAATGCAAAGACTATGAGGAAAAAACCAAACCAAGACAAAAACATACAACTGAAAACTTCCAAGGAAAAAATACAGATTCTGAATATATAAAACTATACTGAAATATTTATTTTACAATATTGCGAACATGATAGCTTAAGACAACGATCTATTCTTCAGGAGAGACCGGGACTCGGTCAGCTCAGCACTTGCCAGTGCACATAAAAACCTGAGCCCAATTCCTAGCACCACATTTAAAAAGGCAGCAGGGAGTGCACAGGGCACACTGCCGTACTCCCCACGATCAGCTAAGAGTCATCCTCATCCATAGCTCCATAGGGAGTTCAAAGACAGCATGGGCCACATGAGTCTGTTTCAGTCCACCACACGCACACACACACACACACACACACACACACACACACACACACACACACACACACCACACCTCTCCCCCACACCACACACACACATCACACATAGCCCAAACACACACACACACACACACACCCCACACACAAACACACACACCCCACCCACCACACCCACACACACACACACCACACACACACACACACACACCCCACACACACCACACACACACACACACCACACCACCACACACAAACACACAAACACACACAACACACACACCCACACCACACACACACACACCCACACAAAACTCCCCACAACCACACACACCACCCAACTCCCCCCACACACAAACACACACACACACACACACACACCCAAACACACACACCCCACACACCCACCCAAACCCACACCCCACACACACACACACACACACACACCCTGCCCAAAACACACACACACACACACACACACACACACACACACACACACACACACACCACACACACCCACACACACACACACACACACACACACACACACACAAACACACAAACACACACACACCACACACCACACACACACCATACACACACACACACCACACACCAACAACACACATACACACACACACCACACACACACACACACACACACACACCACACACACACACACACACACAACACACACACACACACACACCAAACACACACCCACACACACACACACACACACACACACACACACCACACACACACACACACACACACCCACACACAAAAACACACACACACACACCACACACACACACCCCACACACAAACACACACAAGCACCTATCTCATATACACATATAGATGTGTATACGAGACACCACACACCACACACACACACACACACACACACACACACACACACACACACACACACACACACACACACACACACACATGTATACACATCACCCCCAGCTCTCGTCTACCTTTTTCATCTGGCAGGTATCTGAAGTCCATAGACTCGCTGACTTCCTGGTCGGAAGGCCTCCGCAGCTGCATTTTCACTGTCACAGGCTCCACTATGGCTCTGCAGTATGGAGGCGTCCTGAAAACAATGGCGACTTGGCGGTGCACATCAGCTTGTGAAAAAATACCTTTGGCTTCCCAGTCATTCAACACGAAACGAACTTCTATATCATCTAGTGAATAAGAGGCCAAAGAATAATAACAATGGGGGAACAGTAAAATACATATACTAATCAAACATATATTACTAATTCAATTAAACAAAACTGATAAATACCTTTCTGAACTTTGTCACAGAGCAGAAATATTTCGTCTCCTCCCCTGACACTGCCACAGTTCTTGTTCACACGACAGATCCTTAATTCTGCAGTATTTGGGGCACCTAAATGCAGAGGATTAAAAACAGTGGGTCTCAGCCCTGTCTTGTAACGCTAGTGATGAAACACCATGACCAAAGGCAGCTTGGGGAGGAACGGGCTAATTCACTCATGGTTCCATGTAATAGTTCATCATCAAAAGCAGTGAGGGTGGATTGCAGAGATGGCTCAGCGGTTAAGAGCACTGGCTGCTCTTCCAGAGGTCCTGAGTTCAGATCCCAGCAACCACATGGTGGCTCACAACCATCTCTAATGGGATCTGATGCCCTCTTCTGGTGTGTCTGAAGGCAGCTACAGTGTACTCATATAAATATAATAATAAATAAATCCTTAAAAAGGAAACAAACCAAATATATTCTTAAATATCATCTTAATGAGTTCTTAAAATTAATACATAGCCATATAAAAACATGCTGCTGAACAAGATGGCACAGGCCTTTCATACCAGCACATGGGAGGCAGAGGCAGAAGTAGAGGCAGGTGGATTTCTGTGAGTTCAAGGGCAGCCTAATTTACAGTGTGAGTTTAGGACAACCAGGACTGATACACAGAGAAACCCTTTCTTGAAAAAAAGAAAAAGAAAAGCAACAGAAGGAAGGAAGAAAGGAAGGAGGAGGGAAGGAGGAAGGAAGAAGGAAGGAAGGAAGAAGGAAGGAAGGGAGGGAGGGAGGAGGAAGGAGGGAAGGAAGGGAGGGAGGAGGAAGGAAGGAGGAGGGAGGAAAGGAGGAAGGGAGGAAGGAGAAAGGAGGGAAGAAGGAAGGAGAAACGAAGGAAAGAGGAAGGAAGGAAAGAGGAAGGAAGGAAGGAAGGAAAGAGGAAGGAAGGAAGGGAGGAAGGAAGGGAGGGAGGAGGAAGGGAGGGAGGAGGAAGGAAGGGAGGGAGGAGGAAGGAAGGAAGGAAAGAGGAAGGAAGGAAGGAAGGAAAGAGGAAGGAAGGAAGGGAGGAAGAAAAATGGAAGGAATGAGGGAAGGAAGGAATGGGGAGGAGGAGGGAGGGAGGGAGGAAGGAAGGAAGGAAGGAAGGAAAGAAGGAAGGGAGAAGGAGGGAAGGGAGGGAGGAAGGAAGGGAGGGAGGAAGGGAGGGAGGAAGGAAGGGAGGGAGGGAGAGGAAGGAAGGAGGAAGGAAGGAAGGAGGAAGGAAGGGAGGGAGGAGGAAGGAAGGAAGGGAGGAGGAGGAAGGAAGGGAGGGAGGAGGAAGAAAGGAAGGAAAGAGGAAGGAAGGAAGGAAAGAGGAAGGAAGGGAGGAAGGAAGGGAGGAAGAAGGAAGGGAGGGAGGAGAAGGGAGGGAGGGAGGAGGAAGGAAGGAAGGAAAGAGGGAAGAAGGAAGGAAGGAAAGAGGAGGAAGGAAGGAAAGAGGAAGGAAGGAAGGAAGGAAGGAAGGAAGGAAGGAAGGAAGGAAGGAAGGAAGGAAGAAAGGAGGAAGGAAGGAAGGAAGAAGGAAGGGAGGGAGGAGGAAGGAAGGAAGGAAGGAAGGAAGGAAGGAAGGAAAGAGGAAGGAAGGAAGGATGGATGAAAGAAAATATGTAGCTACTGGAAACCTAAGTGGGGCTTGGGGTATAGCTGTGTACGATGACCTGGTTCAATTGCTGGCAGTGTTTAAAAGGAAAAAAGAAAAGAAAAAGAAAAATGTGATTGAAAAAGGTTCAAGATACATTGTGAGAGAAAAATTGGGGAGTCATGTAACACAGTATCGTCTTGAACTCCTATTTTTAAACACAGCCAAGGAAAACTTAACTCCTGATCTGCCTGCCTCGACTTCCCAAGTGCTATGATTATAGGCATGCACTACCACTAAGGATTGAAAAAAGGTTTTTTAAAAGATCACTGATCCTTTTGTTTTAAGTTGCCAAACACAGTGGGTGAATGAGAGTGCTGAGAAAGATGGTGGTGTCTGTGTTTGTTCAAAGGGACTGCAATGTGTGTTTGAGGACAGTGGCCATTTTGGAGGAGACTAACAGTCATTTGCTATTCTTCCTATATATGTGTATACACTTGAGGAATTTTTTTCTGTAATGGACACTGCTTTATTTATTTGTTTGTTTGTTTTGAGACAGGATCTCTTTATGTAATCCTGGAAATCACAGTGTAGACCAGGATGGCCTTGAACCCACAGAGATCTGTGTCCAAGTACTGGGATTAAAGACATGCACCACCACTGGCTTCTTTTTGTTTCTTGAGATGAGGTCTCAACGTACATCCCATAATGCCTTCAAACTTTACCTCTGCCTCAGACTTCTGGTTGCTAGAATTATATGTGCGAACCACTAATCCCACCTAATGTACTCCTTTTCAAGTTATGAAAATCCTTTAGGCCTTTCAGCAGTCAAGGAAACAAGACAAGCTAAGAGTACAGACATAAGAAAAATCAAAGCACTCACGGTTGTCGTAAATCGGGTTGGAAACAATGGGAGGCAGCGCGGTTGTGAAGTTACCATGTTCATCAGGAAGGAAAACTTGGAAGCACAGCCTCACCACGTTGAGGTCACAGTCTTCAATGTCCAGCAGCTGCTGTTCAGGGACTGAATGGTACAATCTCAGGCTTAGAGCGGAGAACACAAAACACTAATACTTACATAAAACCAAAATCCTGCTCTTTCTCTCTCCCCAACATCCAATAGCCTCAGTCTGCACCTCTGTCTGCAGAGAACTAGGATGGTGTACCGTCTCAAGATTAGCTTTCATTACTGCTCATTGTGCACTCACTATTTAACCGCCTATGGTAAATTGTAGCCATGCCCAGGGAGAGACCACACCAGAGACCAGACTTAAGGTCAGAACCATAAACTGACCACCATAAAGCAAAAATCTTAAATGTGGACACAATTCATAGGTGGTGGCAAATAGGCACTCTTCATTTAACACAGTACTTCGCCCAGTCTGTAATTACCTTCTAATCCAGCAGAAACTATAATCGTCCGTGTTCTTATAGGTGAGACACGGATTTTAAGGAGATGGCGTTATTTGTCCCAAATTTTACAGCTAAATTTGACCCAGAGGGGCCATATTAACTGTGCCCTGGCATTTTAGAGATGCAATGAGAAAAAGATACCGGTGATCTAACTGTATGTGTAAATCAAGTCAGCTTAAAAACGAACTGCACATCGGGGCACTTTTACGGTCCTGAAAAAATATAAAACCTTGCCACAGAATATCGCAGGTGAATAGCCTCTTTGCACTGATAATTGAAAAGAAGCCCATTTCTAAAACAAAATATTGCTGCCTTTTGAAATACTCTAGGCCTCTAGCAATACATTATTACTAATATATGTCATATTTTAAAAACATGAGATTCATTAAATTACATGAAAAATTTACTTGGAAGGGACGTGGCTATCAAAATTAAAAGATTAAATTTGAAAAATAACTAGCTAAATTCCCCAGTCTCACAGGTGATGAGTAATTTAAAAAAAACGTATCTCACACAATGTCAGTCAGTCTCAGGAGTTATCCTAACACTGAGACTTCTTCCAGTGTCAGAGTTCTTAGGCCTAACATTTGGGTCTATGAAAACATACCCGTACAACTAGAAAGGTCAAAATGGGGCTTAGAGAGATAATTCAGTCGATAAAGTAATTTCCAAACCCACGCGATAAAGCCAGGTGCAGTAGTAAGGCTCCTGGGTAATAATTCCAGGTTGGGAAGGCAGAAGCAGGACTATTGGTCAAGCTCTAGGCTAGTGAGAAACACAGACAGGCAGACAGGCAGACAGACAGACAGACAGACAGACAGACAAAATCAATGAATGGCTAGGTGCTCCTGAGTTTATAAATAAATTTATGTTAATAGAGACAAACTGTGTATAGTCATAGAATGGACTAACACCCAGCAGTAAAGAACAAACTGTGGCTATTCATTCCAACAATACGCACTGCAAAAACAGTAAGACCAAATGGACCCAGGCAGGGAAACATATAGACTAGAAAAGAATATACTTCCAACTCTATAAAACCCTAGAAAAGCTAGGTGTGCTGGCAGAAAGGAATGGAGCTGTTGACTGGGGCAGGACATGAAGGAGAGAGCTGACTAAGAAAGATCAAAGCCATTTTGTGGGTGGGGAAATGTTTCTTTGCCTTGAGGTTACATGAGAGGCTGTATCTGGGTGGAGGTATTTGCCAATGAGAGTTTAAAGAATTAAAAATATATATATATATGTATATGTATATATATATATAGTATATAAATATAAATATAAATATAGTTAGCCACACAATGATTCTATCAAAGGCAAGAAATTCTATTTTCACAAAGGATCATCATTTGGGGAATTTTGTTTTGCTCTTTCTCATTATGTAGAGAGACCGTTTCACTGCATCAGTATCATTCCCGTCTCTGTACAACACGGTTAAAAACCACTGACGACCAGGGACCACAGGTGAGCCCTGGACTCAGTACAGGGTGAAAGCTCGACTGAGAACTGCCCGGTCTGTGCACAGGCATGTACAGATAAGCCATGTGGAGGGCAGAGATCAGGACTAAGCGTCTCATCTGCCTTCCACTGTATTTTTGAGACAGGGTCAATCGCTGAACGTTGATAGCCCCAGAAATCCACCGGGAGCCACCTCCCTTGTGTTGGGAATGCCTAGCTCTTTCCAAATGGGTGCTGGGATTGAACTCAGGTCTCACGCTTATGTCACAGGCTCTGTACTTACTTAGTCATACTCCCTACCCTGAGCTAATTTTCTACAAAGCCTGAGCCTCATCTTGGAATAGAAGAAATATCCCCTCTCTCTCAATCAGTGCAGCACCAGACCTGGACTTAAGGTTTTTGTCTTACATGGCTGTCACCTTCAAGTACTGAGTCTATCCTAGCAGGCAAACTCTTAGGAACTCAGAATGGCTGAGTGTAGCAACTCTGTATTTTCACTAAACACTGAAGACAGGAGTTTTCATACAGACTGATTATCCACAGCTACGCAGACAGTTTGAAGACGCCATCTTAAGTAGCTTGAATCACACATGTGCTCTATCATGCCTAGGCAAACAAAACTAGTCAATAGCGACGGAGGGCTTTAGAACGGAGATTTTAAATCAGTCATCTACTCAACGAAATAGAACGCTAAAAAGGTACCAGATGCCATAGCCAAGCGTGTCATAAAGAGCACGTTCTTAGGGCCAAGGAAGCAGCCCCCTTGGCAGAGCGCCTCTTCAGCACACACAAAACCCCGAGTTCAATGTGCAAGGATGCAAAAACCAAGTGTCACAATGTACGGATGTACGTGAATGATCCCAGTACCGGGAGGTAGAGCAGGAGGACCAGAAAATTCAAGGTCATTCTTGGCTACATAGTGAGTTTGAGACCAGCGCAGAACACATGAGAGCGTGTCTCAAAAGCAGAAACAAACAAACAAACAAACAAACAAACACACAAAACAACAACGACAAAAATCAAATGCTTAAACTGGGAATGGGTGTATGCCTGTAACCCCAGCAGGAGGGAGACTTGAACACGGAGAAAATCCCAGGTGGGGCATCTGAAGTTAGTCTTTGTTAAGATCTTGTCCCCAAAACAAGAAAATTAAAAAAAAAAAAAAATGCTTACTTAGTAAATGCTATTCATGATAAAATGTACAGAACAGTAGGACCTATCTTACCAATACAAAAACATACTTCAAAAATAAGAGCACTCGTTGCTCTTACAGAGGACCTAGGTTTGTTCCAAGTCACATCCTGGAGATGTGACTCACAACTGGGACTCAAGTTCTAGGGGGATCGGATGCCCTCTTCTGCCCTCCAGCTACGTAGGTGGTACACGTACTACATACGCACGAGCAAAACACTCATTAAAAAATGAAAAGAAGTCTAAAGAATATTTTGCGTGGCCAGGAATGGAGCTCATGCCTGTTATGACAACGTGGGAGCCGAAGTTCAAGGGCCCAAGGCCAGCCTCAGCAAGACAGCAATTCAAGTTAGCTGGGCTGTAGGAGATCGCTGTGAAACAACGGTGGTGGTAAGGGAGGCCAATACTTTATAACACAGTGTCCCTTCAACACTCAGAAGGCAGGGTGAATCCTGACAGCTGGCAGACAGGCATAAAGGAGCAGCATACCGAAAGAGAATCAAAAAAAAAAACCACTTAGAGGAGGTTTCATTTGGGGGTTTCTGTTTGAGTTAGGCACGGTGGCATCTACCGTCCCAGCTCCTGGGGGCTGATGAGGGTGGACCGCTAGGAGTTCATGGCCAGTCTGGGGTGTACACAGTGAGTGACAGGGCAGCCAGAGCTCCACAGAAAGACCTTATGTCAAAATAAACAGCAAGGGAGGGCACGAGGCACCCTTAAATATAAGCCAACAAGTGGAACTGTCATATACATACAAATCACAGTCCATGATATACGAACAGTAGAGATGATTACAAAACACTTACCATTGAAAGGATTGATTCCGGCGCTAATTCTTAAAATGATGGCTTCTTTCACTTCTTTTTTCTTTACACACCGAATACCCAAATTTTGAAAACTAAAAGCAAAAAACAAAACTTTCACAATCACATCATAGTCAAATAAAACCGTGACAGAAATCAAACGTACTCCACACTGAGAAGTCATCTTCCTACACACACCAGCCACGGGGTCACGGATCCTGTTTTTAACTGTGAAAATAAAGAGACACGAGAAACACACGTAGGCCTGTCTGAGAGAACTGTTAATGCAAAAATTGAGCACGTGGGGAAATGCTTTACCCCAGCACTAGGGAGGTGGGGGCACGGGATTACCTTGGCTACCTCTCAAGTTTGAGGCTAGCCTGGATTATGGGAAAACCTGTCTCGAAAGACCAAAATGAAAAAGTATATAGTGTCCTATATAATAACTTTCAAATATACTATTTTATAATTACATTTTGCCAATATGCCTAGTCAAATATACCAAACAAACTAAAACTACCAAGAAGCAAAATTTCACTTTCCAACCAAATTCATGATCAATTTACTAAAATTGGTGTATCAAGAGGTATAAAGACAGCCAGACCCTGAAATATGCAGGTATGTTTTGCTGAACTTATAGCAGTGTTAACCTTTGTATTTTTTTTTTTAATTGTATAGGAGCAACTAGTGCATTAAAAAAAAAATCTATATACATTACCAAACTTAAGAGTCAAGTGACTGGAGCTGAGCATTGGTACCTGTGGCTTCATGAACATTCCAGAGGTTTGCTAGCACCACTCGGGCAAGAGGCAGTCTGCCAGAGCTGAGCGCCCGTGGCCCCATCGACACACAGTTGTCCACCTTGACGACGGGACCAGACTAGCCTTCTTATATCTGATCTCCCTGATCCTTTATGCAGCCTACCTAGCTCGGCACTGAAAAGTGTGTCATGTAGACACGGCTGGCAGCTGTACACGGTCTGGCTGTGGGCCCCAGCCTGGCCTCCATGTTTTCATAGACTACAGAGTTCACTCTATGCCATGTTATATGATTACAACAGAGGAAGTGAAGTATTTTTATTAGAGAGGGTTGATACAATATTTAGCAACAATTTCAAAGGGTCATTTATGGAAAACTCAATAGCTACAAATATTACTCATTTGCATATGTGTGATACAAATCATGAAGGGGACTCCCCTGCCACCACCCAGTCATACTTGTTCCCACATGGAAAAACCATGACATCATTTGAGATGGGTGGGTGTGAATAAGGAAGCAAAACTCAACGATAAGAACATCATGACTTCTTCAAATTTCGTTTGGCACTTGCAGCCAGAGGCGGCCTGGCTCGCCTTACTCCATGTTCACACTGCTCTACACTCACGCTCCATGCTTGGCACTCACACCTGTGACTTCATCAGCATCGAAAATAACTTTACCACTTCCTTCCTCCTCCTCCTCAGTAACAAAAAAAAAAAAAAAAAAAAAAAAAAAGCTACGAATTCTAAATCCTTTCCTGAAATCCTACAACAAAATAATTCTTCACCCTAGCATGCACTACTTCACTACTTGGCTTTCTCTCTTCTGGACGATCGTATCTGGTAGGTATAGAATATGAAAGGCAGTGGGGACTTTTAAGGTCCTGAGAGCGAGGGTTAGCTTAGTCGTGCAGTGCTTGTCTAGCACTCGTCACCACCTGGAATCAGCTGGTACTGGAAGAAAGAGGAGAGAAGGGAAAGAGGCGAAAGCCCTTGACTTAAGGAAACCAAGAATCACGGGACATCTGATCGTTCACTCAGTGTCCGCCTTCATAGTCATTCAACACGCTTAGAGTCCCGCTGTGCACTGAAACTCTCGAAAAGGAACGGAGAGAAGTTTTTCTCCTTTATGGAGCTAAATGTGGGATGGGGGTGGGGGTTGGCAAACTCTAAATCATGGACCATATTCAGCATACTGCTCATTTTGCACATAAAAGTTTGTACAGAACACAAGCATGTTCATTCACTCACATCTTTTGTCCCTGCTTTCCTGCCACTGAGTAGGACATTGAGTGCAAAGAGCCTACAAGGCCTATGATACTACTAGTCTTTAATGGGGAGGGAATACCCATGAGACAAGGGGGGAAGAGGGAGGGTTAGGGGATGTTGGCCTGGAAACCAGGAAAGAGAATAACAATTGAAATGTAAATAAGAAATACCCAAGTTAATAAAGATGAAAAAAAAAAAAAAAAAACGAAAAAAAAAAAAAAAACCCTGCTAGCTCGAGTCTTGTGAACTACTAAAAACAAAAAAAAAAAAAAAAAAAAAAAAGTAAGACCTGAACTAGAAAGACGAAAGAAATAGATAATAAAAAGTCTCCTTTGAAAGAAAACTGTGAGTAGAGAAAACTGAAGAACGGTCTCATGCCCACGATATAAGACTAGGGGTACTAAGCAGGACAGCGGAGGCGCACTCCTTTAGACCCAGCGCTTGGGAGGCAGAGGCAGGTAGATCTGAGTTCAAGACCAGCTTGGTCTACAGAGTGAGTTCCAGGATACCTAGGGCTACAGCCAGGAAACTACAGGCTACAATTAGGTTTGTCTTCACAAAAATCAAGAAAGAGTGTTTCAAGACGCAAATGACTGACTAAAACACTGCTGGAAGGTCAAGACACGCAGGCAGCAATCTCTCTTGTCAAATGTGCATCCCTAGGGCTTGTTGTGTTATTAGTAAGAGGGACTTTTTTCGGAGACAGTGTCTTGCTCAGGGATAGTCACACATTTTTTTATAGATCATGCAGAATGAAGAGATCAATCACAACGTATGTTTTCTTTACTTTCAATCATAATAAAGAAGTACGCCTGGCCAGATATGGTAATGCATGCTTACTTATAATCCCAGGGCTCTGGGGGCTGGGGAAGAAACTAAAAGTCGGACGCCAGGCTGAGCTACGCAGTGAGATTCTGTCTCAAAACAGCCAAAACGTAAAAAATAGGAAGTGGCAGGCAGGTAGCAGTTGGCGGATTTCTAGCCTAACGTGCACAGAGTCTCACGTTCAATCTGCATAAACTGGAGGTAGGGTCTTATGGCTATGATCTCATAGCTGTAATCTCAGTACTTGAAACTCTACAGGAAACTCTGGCCTAAGAAAAAAAATAAAAGCCAGGTGGAGGTGGCACATGTCTTTAGTCCCAGCACTAGGGAGGCAGGGGCATGTGGATCTTTGAGCGTGAGGCCAACCTGGTCTACAGAGCGAGTTCCAAGACAGTGAGGGCTACACTGAGAAACTGTTTTGAGAAAAAAAAAACACAAAAAAGAAAAACAAAATAATAACATAAAAAAATCCTCCTGCTGAGCCAGATAGGGGTGTTTCCTGTAATGTCAGGACTTGGGAGTTGGAGGCAGGACTATAAGTACAGCCATTCTTCATAATAGGTTTGAGTCTAGCCTAGGCTACATCAGGAAGAGTGTCTACTAACTATCATGTGTGGTATCTATTAATAAAGAGTGAATGCAAATGTTAAAAACAAAAGTTTTAACATCAGGTTGGTGAGACAGCTCAGTGGGTAAAGGATATCTGCAACCTGGGTTTCGTCCTCAGGGTCCACGTGGCAGAGAAAAGAACCAATTCCACATGTGTCCTCCCCCCCCCGGATAAAAATAAAATGTAAAGATACATTTTATAGTAAATTAAATACAAAACTAATTTATTTGGCTAAAAAAATTATCTGTTGGTCCTACTGCTGAGGATTTCCGTCACTGTCTACTTACAACAGAGGTCTGCGTTCCGGTCCAAATTCTGCTTCATAGTACCCATCTCTGCAATCTTTTCCAACTAAATCGTGAGGGTGGGGCTTATAGGGGTCATTCTTTGTCACTAATGTAATTCTTACTTTTCCTTTTCCATAGTAGTTCATAATCTGAAAAGAGAAATTAAATAGACAACCTGTAAATATATCTTGTGGAAGGCTGAAGCAAGATCAGCACAAGTTCAAGGCCAGCCTGGGCTACCTACAATAATGCCCCAGCCTAGGCTACATATAATAATGCCCCAGCCAGTTCTACATATAATAATGCCCTGTATTAAAAGCAAGCGAATAAAAAGAACGGATCCATTAATTTAAGTTCAATTTATATAATGTGGTCAGCAAGTAATAAAGTTCAAACATTCAGCAACCTGAGATTAAAGTTTTCAGAGAGTATTATCAGCAGGGAAAACACATCTTTTGATTCCTAAAATGATTCTTTCTGCCCTAATTTCATCCACTTTTATCATCTGACTGTTTTCCTTTTAAACCAGGTAAGCGGGCTTGAGCACTGTGGTGAATGCTTTTAATCCCAGGATTTGGGAGGCAGAGGCAGGCAGATCTCTGTGAGTCCAAGGCCAGCCTGGTCTACAGAGTGAGCTACAGGACAGCCAGGGCTACACAAAGAGACCCTGCCTCAAAAATCCAAAATAAATGATTCTCACATTTACCAGACTTTGATGGGCAAAGCTTGCTTCTTAATTTAAAACTGTCTGTTGCTATGCACTGCAATGCACTGGCCCTGGCTGCTTCAGGAGAGGGGTGATCCTCATGGACACCAAATGATGCTATGTAACCTTGACCCCCAACTTATCCCTGATTGGTCAATAAAGATGCCTATAGCCCACGGCTGGGCAGAAGGCAGATAGGTGGAGTTTTGGTTCCTGGGCTTGGGCACTGGGGCAGGAGACAATGAAGGAAGGAGGGGAAGGTGGAGAGAGGAGAAGATGCCATGGGGTAGGTGAGTTATGAAAACATGGCCACGAGGGCTGGCCAACTGGTAAGAGTGGCTCAGGCAGAACATGGAAAATTGTAACTCAGGGTTATTGATAGGAAGCAGACACTAATATCGTAGAGGGCAGACGTCTGCCCAGCTCTAGTGCTTTAAAGGCTTATCATAAATAGATGGTTTTAGGTTTTTAATCTGGGAACTGAACGATCCAAGGCAGAGCAAAAACCTGATTATATATTTACTACAGCAAAGATCTATTAGGCAGGAAAGAGACAAACCTTACATATAGTTTTGATGCACAAAGTACTAAGGGCTAGTGAGATGGTAGACAGGTAAAGGCACCTGCCACCACCAACTTCAACCTCTGGATCCCACAGTAGTGCAAAGAGAGAACGATCCTGCAAGTTATCCTCTGACCTATACATGTGTGTATATACACAGAGAGAGAGAGGGGGGGGAAGAGGGAGAGAGAGAGAGAGAGAGAAGAAGAAGGAGGAGGAGGAGGAGAAGAAAGAAGGAGAAGGAGGAGGAGAAGGAGAAGGAGAAGGAGAAGGAGAAGGAGAAGAAGAAGAAGAAGAAGAAGAAGAAGAAGAAGAAGAAGAAGAAGAAGAAGAAGAAGAAGAAGAAGAAGAAGAAGAAGAAGAAGAAGAAGAAGAAGAAGAAAAGAAGAAGAAGAAGAAGAAGAAGAAGAAGAAGAAGAAGAAGAAGAAGAAGAAGAGAAAAGAAGAGAAATAAAAGTGTCAAAAAAAAAAGCCAGTGTTCTCTAAGACTACATTGCCCATGAAAAAGAAGAAGAAGAAGAAGAAGAAGAAGAAGAAGAAGAAGAAGAAGAAGAAGAGAGAAATAAAAGTGTCAAAAAAAAAAAAAAGCCAGCGTTCTCTAAGACTACATTGCCCAAAAAAAAGAAGAAGAAGAAGAAGAAGAAGAAGAAGAAGAAGAAGAAGAAAGAAGAAAGAGAGAAATAAAAGTGTCAAAAAAAAAAAAAAAAAAAAGCCAGCGTTCTCTAAGACTACATTGCCCATGAAAATCCTGTGGCAAAGGAAGGTGAAAATAGAAGTAGGTTTTGAATTTCACCCCTGGCCGTACCCACACCACAGGTGAGGGGAAAGCTGGGATCTTGGTGGAGGATGAGACCACAAACGGAGCAAGAGCCGGACCTGCCTCTTCCGAGACACCTCCTTCCCAAAGTATCTGAAACATCCCCTCAAAACATGTCTGAAAACCGTCTCCAGAGCTGGAGTGTCTGTCGTACGCTGCGGACAGCAGCAGATGTGCTGTGCGCTGCCTGCACTACGTCCAGATCCACCAGGATACACTGCAGTAGGGCAGTAGGATGAAGACTCTGCTCTGGAATGCTTTAATTTAGGAACAGAAAATTTCTTAAGAGGAGCCAAAAATGACTCACAGGGTTGGAAGAATAGAACTCTAAATTAACTTTTCACAGTATCTCTTTCATGTGAACACCTAAAAAGAATTCAGATAATACAAATCAATATTGTTGCAAAAAATGTGATTTGGAAACACGAGGTTATGGGTCTGGAGTGACAGCTCAGCAGCTAAGAGCACTGACCGTCCACAGGACCAGAGCATATTTCAAAAAACTAGGAGGGTTTGAGTGTTTCCACAAGGAATGATAAACGTTTGAGGAGCTAAGTGTGTTTAACCTGACTGAAGCATTACATGATGCATACATGTATCATATATTACATGGCATCCCATTAATATATATAATTTAAGCATATATATATCAGTTAAAATATAAAAACAGAAATTTGGAAATCAATATACAACTTGGCAATTGACTTATTTTTTAATTTTATAATTCTTCTTAGGTTCACTAAAATTAAACTGTAAATAATAACCTAGTCACAAAACAGTGATTTCAGATCTATGGATGGAATATTAAGAACCATATCTCAAAATCCATTCTGAGACAGTGTCTTCCTTTTATCCATACGAGTCGAGTCTCTAGACCAGGTCATCTGCCCACCACGGCCTCCCAAGTACATGAGATTTTGGTGGGTGACACTGCCCCTGATGTGCTAGTAACTTCGTTTCCATTTGTTTGCAGTGACAAGGTCTGGCTTGAATAGTCCAAACTGGCCTGGAGTTTCCTATGTAGCCAGGCAGTTCTCAATTCAATACCTACCTGGCTTTGCCTCCCAAATGCTTGTCACGTGCTACCATAGCAACTCATCGTTAAAGTTTTTAATTGGAACTCAAATGATAAAACTAACTAGGCATGACTGCCCACGTCTACAATTCCAGTATGAAGGTGCAGAGGCAGGAGGCGAGATCACTACAAGATTGGGGCTAACAATTTTGTTTCAAAACACTAAACATGGATAAATAAATTATGAAAACGAAAAGGCAAGTGTATATGATGTATAAACATAAAATATAAACATACCTTATAAATACAGTACATTTGCTAAATTTATTTCCAACCCAAAAACTGTTTTCGCAGGCTAGGGATATATATCTTAGCGGCAGAACACTTGTTTGGCATTCCTAAGATGCTAGGTTCAATCCCTAACACTGTCTGTCAAAGAAAGAGAGACACCAGCAGCTCGAGCCTGCACTCCTGTAAGGAGATGAGAATCAGAAACAGAAGAACCCTGGAAGCTGGTGGACCAGGTGTCTAAAGTGGAAAAACAGCAAAGACACACTGTCTGGAAAGCGAAGAATGAGACAGCAACCCACCCAACTGTCCTGACACCCACGGGGCACTGAGGTACCTGAGTGTCTGCATTCACACACACAAGACGAGCATACGCTCACACACCACACACACGCAGAGAGAGTGATACTTTAGACGATGCTAATAACGCTAGAGTTTCAGCGATCATTATAAAGGCATGATTAAAATATCAAAAGATGATCCAAATCTACCTTTAACATATACACTAACTGCACTCGCTAATATACGTAAAGAATGCCTTTTCCTGGTCAAGTGCTTTGTGTTAACAGAAGGGATCGGCTCCTAAGCTGTCAGTGTGTGATAAGCCCTGCGAATCACTGCGGTTACATTAATACACGAACTATACAGCGGGAAAGAGTCGACAGTTTTAAGAGATCCCTATACATCTAGCTAATGAAGAACAAGCACAAAAAAGAAAGGAGGCCCAGAGCATGGGCTTGGGAAAGACGGTTAAGAGATTGAGCCTTCAGTCAGGCGGTGGTAATGCACACCTTTAGCTCAGTACTCGGGAGGGAGGCAGAGGCAGGGAGATCTCTGGCCAGCCTGGTGTATGGAGTGAGTTCCAGGACAGCCAGGACCACACAGAGAAACCCTGTCTAGAAGACAGTAAGACGGAATGAAGCACTAAAGGTGAGATCCTGAAGAAAGGCCCATTACCTGGATAGACGGGTAAGTCCGGTTGTTGTCTGTGCTGCGCTCCCCTGGGATGCTGCCGGCTGAGCGCCCTTCACACTTGTACCTAAACCGCATGCCCCTCTGCCTTGGCTGTTCAATGATTTCCACATAGGGATTATATCCGCCTGAAAGTATTAAAAAGAGCGGGGCGGATGAGATTAGAATGGTAATACGATGGACTTTAACAGCTTGGTTTTCAAAAAAAACATACACCGAAACGAAGATCTTTTTCCTTCCCCACATTAAATGACAAGGTTAAAAAAATGTAATCATCAAAGGTTAAATGAGGAAGACACCATTTTCTTGTACAGACTGAGTTTCTACGTAGTAGTGACGCATAACTGATTAGTGCTCTGCTGCCTAACGTCTGTACCTAACGAGTGCATGAAGTTCTCAGGTAACAACTTTTAGAGTCACCTGCCCCCTGAGGCCAATCAGAAGATTTCTCTCCCAACATTTCCCAAGAAGGGCGAAAAACACAGTATTCAGAGATACACTATAGTCCAAAACCAAGTAAAATGTACCTAACTGCTTTGTTTTACACTACCACTGCGTGAAAGGACACTCCCTGAAAATTAAAATGTACTTATGTCCTTGCATGGGCAAGTCTGCAATACCAAAGGATCTGTACACAATATCCCAAAACAGTACACTGACTTTAGGCTCAACTACAGTTTCAAATTAGTTCTATCTAAATCTCCTCCAGAATGTAACATACAGTGTGGAGTTAATAAAGTCATTTGCGTTCCATAACAAATGTAATTCATATGTTGAACACATGCACTCTTAGGATAAAACACTATTAATAGAACTATCAAAGTGAGTGTGTTGAGTGAAATAGGCTAATCGAAAACAAGCACACACTATACCACCCATTTACATGAAACTCCAGATATGCAAGCCAATCTATAATGAAAGAAAGCTGATCACTATTTATCTAAACTTGGAAGAAGAGAAAGTTTGTTTTAATTGTATTGTGTTAAGATATGCATGTGTACACACATGTATATGTACACACATACATATTATATTCTAAGTGTGGAGGGCCTGGCCTTTAATCTTTGCAATCTCAAAGACAGAGGTAGGCTGATCTCTGTGAGTTCAAGACCAGCCCTGTCTATATAGTAAGTCTCAGGCCAGTCAGGAGTGCATAATGAGATCTTGTATCAAAAAACTAAAAGACAAAAAAAGTTTATATATAATTATTACATTACAATGAATTAAGTATATGTCAATAACTTTTAAAATATATGCATCTCCACCCTGTTTTTAATTAGCCACGTCATGGAAATAGAAGTTCAATAAAGACAACTATGATTTTAAGTTAGGGCGGGTAACCATGTGATTTTATTTTAGGAGTATAAATTGCCCAAGCCATACATCCATTTCACTAAGGCTTATCCTGTTAGAATACAAACAAGCTTCAGAAATGGTAAAACAATGACTTTTTTTTAAATATAGTATGAGATGAGGTCTATTCCAAACCAGACCCTTTTCTTTCCTTCTAGAATTTACTATGTAGATATTGCAGTGATCCTCCCGCTTCTGCCTCCTGAGTTCTATTATCAGGACAAAATAAGATGCAGCAAGAGTCCAGCAAAACCGTGTTAATAAACCTTATTATTAATATTCTCTGTAAAAGATGTGTGTTAAATTCTCCCCAATGTCACGCAGACATGAGGCGGTCAGTAAATGGGACGACTGTACTTCAGATGCTCTCCAGAAGGCAATGACATCACCACCATCACAACTGCTGCTCTGAAGGACTTTGTACCCAACAGCAAGCAGTGATGGGCGCGGGCCACCATTGTGTTAGCGTAGGAAAGGGCGAAACTACCAAAGTTCTGCAGAAAATTATAATAAGAACAAAAGAGGATCTAACAGCTTGAGAGAGGGAAAATGTAACAAGAGTGGAAGGCCATTTTAGAAAAGGGGAAGTAACTGTCCATCCCATCAACCACCAATGGAAGTGGAGCGATTCCACTCTTAGAAAGAGAACCCAGAGTCCAAGTGCATTCAGTGATAGGCGTTTCGTTGTACATGTGAAAAGAAATCAGTGCTTTAATCAGGGAAATCACAAGCTCAAGTTAGCTTTCCAGAGTAAGAATTCTGAGGTAGTAGATAGATTACAAAAGAAAAAAAAATGATCAGTTCAAACATTACTTACATACACATGCACACATTTTTCTCCTATAAATACATACATACATGCATACATATATTCATGCATACATACATACATAAGAGGTTAACAACAATAAAATAGAACAGTTATAACAAACTACTAAAACAAGCTATTTAAAACTTTATGAAATTTTCCTTTTAATATTTTTGAACTACGGTTGATTACAAATAAATGAACTGAAGAAAATCAAACATTCATTAAGTGGAGAGTATTGTCACATGAGCAAAAATGTGGGCATGTCTGAAATATGGCTGGTATAAGAATAAAAGTGTTTCAGAAAACGAAGCTGACATAGTTTGCTTTCTAAACATCAAAGGGAAATTAATCACTGGTGGCAAGGGGCACAGCTCAGTCAGAAATGTGCTTGGCTTTCAATACAAGATCCCGAGTTCAAGCCTCAGCATCCATAAAAACATCCAGGCATGGTAGCATAGCCTACCCCTGTAGGTCCAGTGCTGGAGGGGAGACAGGGGGAACCTTGGAGTTCAGTGTGTGTGTGTGTGTGTGTGTGTGTGTGTGTGTGTGTGTGTCTGTGTCTGTGTCTGAGAGAGAGACAGACAGACAGACAGACAGAGATCTGAGTTACTCAATAATGTATTACTGCTACCTTTAACTTTACTCATTTCGATTTAGACCTCTTGCATTCGAATCTATCACTCATTTGCTTATTCAAAGGACAGGAAGCAGGCCAAAGGATCTGGGTTCAATCTTAGTACCAACCAGAAACAAAACAAAACAGAAGAACTCAAATAAACAACAAATACCAAAAAAAGAAAGAGAAAACTATTTTAAACCAACCAAATCCATACTAAGTACTGAAATATAAGGCAAATGAATATTTTACAACTTGTGTATCACTGTATGTATAAAATTACCTCTTAGTTTTAAATATCTCCTAGCCTATGCATTCTTGTAGGACTTACTTAAAAGAACGCACCTTTCTTTTCAAGTACGTTAAATTCAACATGATTTTTTTTTCCAGTGGCATCTTAAAGAACTTATGTGGTTGAACTAAAAGGTCAAATAAATCCCAGCCCATTACTTAAGAGATATTCTGATGGGAAATTGATATGTAATGACATCATTGCTGGTAGCTGGTTACCTTTTTTGAAGGAGAAGTATAAAAAACATTGTAGGGTCATTCAAAGCAAGTTACACATTTCTTTAAACCAGAGTGTATTTATTTATTTTTCTTTTTTTTCGGACCTGGGGACCGAACCCAGGGCCTTGCGCTTGCTAGGCAAGCGCTCTACCACTGAGCTACATCCCCAACCCCTCAGAGTGTATTTATAAAATTATAAAATACAAAGAACTTAAGAGTAAGTACTTTTTTAAAAATAACTTAAAGTAGTAAGAATTACCTAAATATTGTCATGTAATATCATTCATTTATATTTATTTTTCTTGTAGAAATCCTTCATTGAGCCAAGCAGTGGTTGGGCACATCTTTAGTCCCAGCCCTGGGTTGGCAGAGGCAGGTGGATCTCTGATTTTTGAGGCCAGCCTGGACTACAGAGAGTTCCAGGAGAGCCAGGGCTACACAGAGAAACCCTGTCTCAAAAAGCGAAAAAAAAAAAAAAGCAAAAATATAACAACAACAAAAATGAACTCTCCATTGATAACAAGCCTCATGCAAAAACACATTTCAGAATTTATAGTCCATATTTTCCAGTTGGAAGTAACTTTTCTATCCTGTAGACCAACAATCATGGTACTTTTGTATAACACAATTATTCCAAAAAAGATTAGTTTAGGGAAAATTAACTATTGTGTTCTTGATTTCTTTCTTTCTTTTTTTTTTTTTAAAGACGGTGTCTTATCTCTCTAGGGCTAACCTCTAACTTGTTTTGTAGCCTAGGCTGGTCTTGAACTTGTAAGCCTCTGGCCCCCCACTTCCCTAGTGTTGAAATTACAGGCTCCACTATCACAGACTTGGTCCAGTGCTGTGTCAGATCAGGACTTCTTAAGGCTGGGCAGCTACTCTACGAACTGAGCTACATCCTTCTCCTTTTGAGACGGGATCTCATCATCAACACGATCACGAGTAGAACACAGACGGGAGAAAACTGGAACGAAATGCAATTGAGTCCTTTAGGTAGTACTTAAGAGATCACATATATCCCGCTTTCTTAATCGTGATCGTGCCCCATCATTTTCTCCATTTATTCTCTTTACCTCACTAATTATTACAACACCTTTAGCTCTTTCCCATGTGCTTCTGAAATATCTGTATTTGTGAGCCGTCTTACTTAAAAAAAAAAAAAAAAAAGGAAGTCATTTGTTTCAGCCAGCCACTCCCAGCCCCCGGCTCCATTATTAAAGGGTAAGCTGTCCCACAGCTACATTCACTTATGGGGGGGGGGGTTACTGCAATTCACACACAAAAAGTTAGTGAGTAGTAAGGTCTACAAAGATAATTTCTTCCTGTACTTCCTGTTATGTGACACAGCAGAATCATATTCAAGGAAAAGTGTGACTAAATACAAACTTTCTAAATTTTAAAGTGCATCTCACCGAAGACGGTGGCAATCATTAGCAACCCGTAGTACGCGCCTCACAAGGTAAGGGGCTACCTCCCTCCATTTTGTTCTTTTTAGGAAATAATGAGTAGTTTTAAACATGGACACAAAGTGACTTAAATAGAATAGAACTGGTGGATAATGACTTCCTAAATATGCAGACTTTGATCGGGAACACTTTTCTCCGCTTCGCCTACTATAATTAATCTCATCAAAAGGCCAGAATCAAAGCACAGTATTGTTTAAAAGGCAATGAAAGTCAGCTTAAGGGCTAGCTAGGAGGTCTTAATTTGCTAACTTACCTGAACAATAATTAGAATCATCATATAAAACCCTGTCTACCCAGGACATTTATAGAATTCTGCTCATGAGAGTATGATCTATGACACTTTGCCTTTATAAGGCACCACCTATTAAATTACACACACCTATTTACATATGACATCCGGAGAGGAATGAACGAATGGACGTAAATACCTGGCGATCAACAGAAACATTCTCAAGGTTTCAGGACTATATCGCAAACAAGAGTCTAAATTACATAATGATAAAATAAGCAGTTTGATGCTTTTAATGACTGTTTTCAAATGGAATGGGAACTTTAAGTGTATTTCATAAGTTTTCTCTATATGGTCTTTATAACTGATACGGCTTCTAGGCTCCTTTAAACTATATTTTCACCTAGAAACTTCAAATAACCGAACTACAATTTAAATTATAGTCTAAATTACAATTTAAAATAGTCTCATTTAGTGCAACCCTTGACAAAAGATCAAAAAGCAAGAAGACAAATGACACTACAAGTTTCAGATTTGTTTCTATGTTTGTTGGGTTTTTTTTTTTTTCTTTTTTTTCTTTTTCTGACAGTACTGAGAACTGAACCCAGGGCTTCGCAGAAGCTGGGCAAGTCCAACCCAACTTCTAAATCTTTAAAACTTGCTATTTCTTTTAAAAGTTCCCCCTTTTAACTTTTGGAATCATTTCTATAACAGCACATAATATGTGTCCTTAGGCAAACTGCATTTGTATTAATTTTTAAAATCATAGCTGTCTTACAGTCCTTTAATAAATGTTGAAAAATTTCAAGCATTACAGTCGTGCACTCTATTAATAAAATCCTGTTAAGTAGACAAGGGCAGAGCTGTTTTAACAAAGCTTGCCACTCTATACATTTCATACAAAAATCTCTTCCGGATTACCAATGAATTAAACATTTAAAGCCTTTCCGTGCTTCTTTATCTGAACACGAGTTAAATTTACGAATTTACTAGAGTATCTGAAAGTCTGGGTTCATTTAAATGGGTAAAGAGAAAGTTGAAATATTTTAAACTACACTTGTTTTCTCATGAAAACCACAGACAAACTGAAATCAAGTGTCATGTGAAACACCCCAGTTTCCTTTACGGCCTACAGCAGGAGTTATGGCATTGCTCTGCTCAACTCTTAAAGCGTTCACTAAGCTTTCTACTTCCTCTTCTCCGCCAGACGTCGGCTGCCTTCTACTGTGGGTCATTGGGAAGATAAGGGTCAGAGTCCTGCTACAGACTTGAAGGTGTCATTTTAGTTCCCACGATGGAAAGCACCCCACCACCACCTCAGCTGCTTGAAGTACCTGCTTTACAAATTGCAGGGCTGTCATCCTAGACGCCCCTGTCCTGTAAACTGTTTCTTATAAATGTGTCCTCCTCAAAGCAGGCGATCCAATACTTACTAGTGGCATATAAACACTGACATCAAATGATGACATTTTCATCCCTACCAGTACGTAATGAAAAAAATCCTCTCGCCCTCTTGCTGAATGTGGGCGCAGGTTTGGGGTTCGGGGTTGAGTGGTTTGAGGTCTCTACACCTAGACAAGCATCTCCTTTAGCTCCTGGGAGCGGAGGTAATGCTTTCGCTTGGAACGAATTAAAACGCCACTGAGGACTTTTACAGCCACACCACATTCTGTACCAAGAGCCATCAGTAACTAGCAAGATTGGACTTAAAAAAGAAAGCTCGTCTGAGGTCCGGAGGTTCCTCTTTTTAGTTTAAAAATGTAAAACCGGGTCTCCATACCCACTGAGTCTTTAAACCCGAGCATTCTCTGCTCGCCTTTACCGAGATGACGCCCTGTGATCCTAAAAGCACGCGGCTGGGAATTAGGAAGGTTCTGGCTATTACCAGGAGATCAGATTACACTGCGCCGCTTTGATTTCACACGCAAACCCTGGAGCAGGTAACTTTTTAAACGGCTGACAATTTGCCAGATGAAAAGACTTGAAAGGCAGACCGTCCCAACCCCAAACCGAGCCCCCGACAGCTCCTTCCCTTGACCCGCAGGTGCTCGCCCCGGTACTCACTCGAGGCCATGGCTCCGCTTCGCGCGCCGCTCGCCGCAGCTTCCAGCGTCGGGCCAGAGGCTGCAAGCCAGCCAGCCAGTCAGTGAGTGAGTGAGTCAGCCAGCCAGCTAGCCCGTCAGTCAGCCAACTAGCCAGCCAGCCAGGGAGGAGGCCGAGCAGCCTCCGCAGCCGCGACCCCGGTCCTCCGACCACCCCCGGGCCTCCTCTTCTTTCCCGGCCCCTCTGGGTTTGCGGCTCACACCTTCCCACCCCCGAATCTTCGCGCTCCGGTCACTAGTGTCCTGGAGTCGCCCTGCCAGGATGCCGCCGCAGGGGCAGGGGGCGGAGCGGACGGCCGGGCGGAACGGGGGTGGGGGGGGATTTCCCGCTGCCTACGTCACCCGCGCCACCGCCTACCCGGGGGCGAGGGCGGAGCCTCGCGGCGGGCGCGCTTCCCCGCTCGGGCTGGTGCGCTCCGCTCCCTGCAGAGCCACGGCGGCCTGCGCGCTCGCGCGGGGAGCTCCCGGGGGCGCGCGGCGACGGCTCCGCGCGTGAGAAGCCGCCGGCCTCTGAGAAATCCCCCTCCTCCGGAGATCCTTAAAGCCGAGGGGCGTGTCCGTGACGTTACGCTGGCCAAGCGGCCGGAGGCGGGCCGGGCGGTGCAGCCGGCTCGCTCCTTGGCCGCCAGAGGCCCGCCCGGGGTTTTCGACCGGTGGTTCCCCCTATTCCCTATTTCGCACATGCAAATCTCCGCCCCCGTTCCGGAGGGCGTGGCTCTGGAGGGGAAGTGCGGAAGCGCGGGCGCCCGCGTTCGGCTGTAAGGCACAGATTTGCATACGGGGACCCCCGCAGCCTTATTTTCCCTCTATATCTACATTACGTCTTTACCTAGCAGAGGTTTTCAGCTGCGCTGCGAGGCCGGTGCCCCATTCTGTATAAATGAACACGACGTCCAGAGATTGACCGAGATACCCACAGCCTGTGGCCTGGACCGAACTTTTAATGCTTTGACAGGTCTGGCGGAATCTTATTCGCCTTCCCTTGCTAATAGGCACCTGTTCTCTTGGTCTATTAGCATTTCATTGCATACACGAGTATTGGAGTTGATTGGGGTTTGGAGGAGCAGAGGAGCTTTGTCAGTACTTTAGAGTTCTAGAAAGGAAACGCACGATTTAAGTTTAAGATTATCCAGTCCAGTTTAGCGCACTCCCAGCACGCGGGAGGCTGAGGCAGGTGGACTGTCTCGACAACAAAAATAACTCAAGGTTGTCTGGCTCCGCCTCTTGCGTTCTCTAGTCACTTACTAAAATAAGTAATGGACGGGAAATAGACTTGTATGGCCAACAAGGTGGCTTAGGGAGAAACCACTTGCCACCAAGCCTGACAGTCTGAGTTTGATCCAGGGAAGGACAGAGGCAACTTCCAAAAGTTGTCCTCTTAACTCTGCATGTGCCCAAACGCGTGCGCTTGAAAGGGCGCCAAAGTGTGCGTGTGGGGGGAGGGGCGTTGGATATTTAAAATATATACTATTCTCTCATACCAAAAAGAAAAAATCCTGTTGTACAAAGTGAAAGGAACTATTAAAATCTGCTAATTTCAAAGTGTCTTCACAAAGAGTATAAATAGAGTTGTCTTTTAGGTTGAACACAACCATAGACAAGCCTCAAAGATTTAAATATTTAAAAAAAAAAAAAGCAGTTGGCAGAGTTAATTATGTTCAGCACTCCAGAGGCCAAAACCGCAGGATCATAACTTTTAAGCTAGGATGAGCCACAAAACACCACAACACACACACACACACACACACACACACACACACACACACTTACTTCAGCCTTTGACACAACCATATCCATATGACACAGTTTCTACTTACCGTCTTTATTCAAAGAAGAAGTAACTAGGAAGATACATCTTGAAGGGAAGGGAGGTTTAAATTCTCACGGAGATTTTTAGACCTTGTGCTGGGGGAAGGGTTGTCACTCTACACCTGAAAGGCTGCCTGGGCTTTATACAGACTAGTGTGGAAGTTTTAGTAGTGTGTGGGTGGCAATGTCTGTTATCCGAGCATTTGGGAGGTGGAGGTAGGAATAGCAGAGTTTCAAGATCACACTCCGATATCTAATGAGTTTACAAAGCCAGCCAGAGCTATGGGGAGAGTGTCTCAAACACAAGCGTACATGAATGTTTACATTACAGTATTTCTATAAAAATAAGGTGGTGGGGGTAGTAGAAATCATGTGGGCTCTCCAGAAGGACACTGTGGAAGCCATGTTTCAGCTGAGTCAGTGGTTGCTCCTGGAAACTTCTAACTATGCAACTGATGCACCAGTTCATTCGGAGATTTTACCTTGGCTGGTATGTTACACTGTAACATATGCTTCCGAGAGGCGAGGGCAGGGCATTTAAGCTGTTGCCACAATGAAAATTTTAGAACCGTGATGTTGGACTAGTGTTTGTGCAGAAGATGAGGTGAAAGGAAGGCCGGATGTTTGATGGCAGAGCCAGCTGCTAAAATTGAAAAGCAGCCGAGGATTTTTTTTTTATTTTAATGAACTAGAGTTTGGCAAAATGGAAGTCGTTAAACTGGTGGCACAGCTCTTTCCCGTAACCCCAAGACTAGGCAGGCTGATACCAGAGATTCCGAAGTTCAGGGCTGGCCCAGGCTATATGGGGAGACTGCCTATGAAATAAAGAATGGAAGTCATTTGTGAGTGGAGAGCTGTGCCTTAAAGAGGATGAGTATAAAAGCCGAAATGAAGCTGGTTAAGGAGAGACTGACGGATGAGATAAACTTTTGGAAGAGTGTTGAAGGAAACAGAAATGGAGTATTAGCTAGTGCATGGAGTGGGATTATAGTATGCTCAGGTCTATCAGCAACAACCTCGGGCTTAATAAGTTAGCCAAAGTCCCCTGTGAGTTGACTGGCTCCCTTCCAGGAGTGACCCAGGCATCTTCCACTGGGCCTGCTCTCACTAAGTCTATGATGTGGATTATCACCTTGTAGGCTAAGCCTCGTGACCTCAGTTACTCTTCTGTTACAGTGATAAAACACAGGAACGATCACGGCAATCTGTAAAAGAAAGCATTGAGTTTGAGGGCTCATGGTTTCAGAGGGCAAGACCATGGCCATCCTGGTGGGGAGCATGGAGGCACTGGGGCAGTAGTTAGAGCTTACATCTTGAGACAATAACCACAAGGCAGAAAGCTGACTGGGAATGGCTTTTGAAACATCAGAGCCTACCCCTAGTGACACACCTCCTAATCCTTCCCAAATAGTTCCACCAACTCTAAACCAAGTTAAACTATATGAGCCTATGAGAGCACTCTCATCCAAACCACCACAGTTGCCTTGAGTTATTCCATTTTGCAAAGCAACAAGCACGACCAGAGTTACTCCGATTTGAGTATGAGTGCCAAGAAAGAGTGAGTCTGCATCTTGCTTACACAAGCAAACAACCGTTATCTGCCAGCACACTGCGAGACACAAACCGAGAGCTAGATGTATCAATTGGTAGTCAGAAGCACAGCACACACAAACTAAGCAACACGTTGCATGTAATCAATCCCTTGACCCGGGGACTATAAAGGAAGGAATACCCCAAGACCAAAACATGACAGGCATGCTAACTGTCCCCCAGTGACCTGTCATAAGCCTCATTGTAGGATGATTGCTATATCAAGGACTCATTTTGCGTCCACATCAGTCTCCAGATAAAGCGAAGAGTCTCCCACAGGTGACGCTCAGCTCACATCAGACTGACCCTAGAAATGTCTTGTCGCTTGGACTGGCATTTGATGTGAACAGCTCCAGGCCGTGGTTTGTAAGACATCTTGCCCAACCCATGCAAACTCTTCCTGTTGCCTGCATCTGTTTTCTGCCTTTGACTTCAGGAAAGCCTCTGGATTCTGTAGCCTCTCTTACCCTTTCTCAGACATCATTTAACCTGTTACATACATGCATGTGTACACACACACGTATGTATTATGTGATCTAAGAGTCAAGGCTAATGATGACAGTTAAAAGAACTGATTTCCAACTGTCTGCTGGAGACTTGGGAAACTGTAGCCAACAAAACCAATGTAGGTTGTGAATTTATTTTTGCTCAGTACACTCTGACATTGTAGAAAGACACAAACATGTCTGTCCATGTTTCTGCCACATATGCCCATAACAGATATGTAACACCTTTAAGGCTGCCTTACCAAGGGAGGGAAAAAGGATCACGCCAGATCACACCAGGATAGTACACAGTGCCTTAGTTTCCAAAGAGATTAGGAAAAAGAAACTGGCAAAAGAAAATCAGAACCAGGCTTATTGACTTACAGCTATAATCCTAGCACTTAGGAGACTGGAGCAGGATTGTTACAAGTTTCAGGGAAATCTGGACTACAGAGTATGACTGAAAATGCAGAAGGAGCAAACAAACAAAAGTATCAGTGAGCACTTCAGTCTCTGGCATGGCAGTTTGGTTCCCAGGCCTTTCATCATGCAGGGTGAAGTTGGGACTAGGCAGTGAGGGAGGTGGATGACGCCAGGGTGGAGCTTCCCTGTGCAGATGGTGCTAGAACAGGATGTGGCTGCTGTTCCAAGGCAGGAATGTAGGAGCTGCCTTTGCTAAAAGGCATTGACTACTCACTAGTTTCTAAAAGGCTTTAAAGGGATGGCTCTCAGCCTTCCTAATGCTGGGACACTTAATACAGCTCCTCCTATTGTGGTGACCCCAACCATAAAATTATTTTCATTCCTACTTCACAACTGTAATTTGCTAGTTATGAATCATGGTGTAAATAGCCAATGTGAAGTTTATCTGATATGTGACCTCTGTAAAAGGGTCATTTGACCCTCCCCGGAAAGAAGCTCCTCATGCTTGCTTAGCACGCACTTTACTTGTTGAGATGTCTCTCCAGCCTGGGAGCCGTGATCGACCCTCCTACCACCTCAGCCTGCCTTACAGCATCCATTCACCATATAGCCTATTGTGATGAATTCTTCCTCCTCCTCCTCCTCCTCCTCTTCTTCTAATTTTTTTAATTCTTCTTCCTCTTCCTCTTTCTCTAATTCTTCTTCTTCCTCTTCCTCTAATTCTTCTTCCTCTTCCTCTTCTTCCTCTTCATCTTCTTCCTCCTCTTTCTCCCTCTCTTCCTCTTCCTCCTCTTTCTCCTCTTCCTCTTCTTCCTCCTTTTCTCTTCCTCCCCCTCTTCCTCTTCCTCTTCTTTCTCCTCTTCCTCTTCTTCCTCCTCTTTCTCTTCCTCCTCCTCTTCCTCCTCCTCTCCCTCCTCTTCCTCTTCTTCTCTTCCTCCCCCTCTTCCCCCTCCCTCTTCCTCCTCTTCCTCCTCCTCTTCTTCCTCCTCTTCCTCTTCTTCCTCCTCCTCTCTTCCTCCTCCTCCTCCTCTTCTTCTTCTTCTCCTTCTTCTTCTCCTTCTCCTTCTCCTTCTCCTTCTCCTTCTCCTTCTCCTTCTCCTTCTCCTTCTCCTTCTCCTTCTCCTTCTCCTTCTCCTTCTCCTTCTCCTTCTCCTTCTTCTTCTTCTTCTTCTTCTTCTTCTTCTTCTTCTCCATTGTTGTCATCATCGTCGTCTTCATCTTTTCCTGTTGCTAGGGATCAAATTTAAGGCTTGGAGAAATGTCCACTCTTTACATTGTTATTATACATTGTCACCTATAAAGTTCATACTTGGGAAAAGCACACTTAAATTGAAAAAAAAACTTGCAAAAAATCTGCTCATGCTGTTTTAAGTGTTCATGATTTTGTGCTGAGTTGCCCCATAACTATCCTAGGGCACATATAGCCCATGGAATGCAGGATAGGCCCACGTGGACACATTCTAAGCACCCTAAGTCTGCCACTGAGCTGTGCCAGCGAGCCTCATCTTCATTTTGACTACCAGTGTCATTGGGACATCTTTGTTAAGTCTCTTCTAAACTACTGGAATGTTCTAAGTGTTTTTTTCTTCCTGTCCCCTTTAAAAACCGATTCAAATTTATTGCTGTAAAAGTTACCCACACCACATTTGTGATTTAAAACCATCCTTGGGTCCAAACACATGGCTTCCAGTCTCTGGCCACTTCCAGGAGGCCATGCCTCCTTTCTTGCTATCTAGATCTTGTATTTTATACCTTTTGAACTGTTCTATAGCCCCTGAGATGTATAAACAAGGTGGTTTCTTATTTATCTGCTTTCGTTCTTCTTCCTCTGCCCAGAATACTCCTTTCTAGAGATGCACCGTGTCTATAGAGTGCAAATGTCAGTATTGTAAATAATCACGTTGTCCCAGCTGTGACCCCCGCACACACTCATTGGTTCTCAGGAGTCTACACTACAGTTCTGAGCCTATGGAGGTCTATACTGGAGTTTATTCTGAAACTTGATTATAATCCATCTCTTCAGTTTGATGGCAGCTATGTCTTTGTTCTTTCAACAAAAATCTCATGGAACATTTTTTTTTTATTCTTTTGATATTTTATTTGGGGTCATGGACCCAGAAAATATCCATTTGTTAGTTAGCTTTATTAGTTTCTTGAATTATGACTTTTTCACTGCTGTGTTATTAAAAATCATAAGGTGTGCCTGTGCCTGTGCACGTGTGAGTGTGCATGTGTGTGCCTGTGCGTGTGCATGTGCATGTGTATGTGTGTATGTGCAGGCATGGTCCTAGACACCTCTAGTCCCAACACTTGGTAGGCAGAGGCAGGCAGATCTATATAGTGTAAGTCTGAGTCAGCCTGGTCTACACAATGAGTCCCAGACCAGCCATGGTGAGAACCTGCCAAAAGAATTATTTTCTATGCTTAAGGCCTATTGATTAGTATCAAAATATTTCTTCTCCACCTTATCAGGTCAGTGCCCATGTTTAATAACTTATGCATCTGATATTACCCTTTACTTACTGAAGTGAAATCAAAATCTACCTTAAATGTGTACTTTCAAATAAGTTAAGGTAATGCTCTAACAGCAATAGGAGGGAAGAATAAAAAGAAAGAAGTTAATAAAAAAATAACATCGAGTCAGGTGTGATATCTGAAATCTGTAATTCCAACACTCAGGAGCTGAGGCAGGAGGATTGTCATGAGCTTGGGGCTAGCCTCAGCTACACAGTGATGCAATTTCAATTTGATGCTATAAAATCTCAACAGGGTCCAGCGTCTAAGAACATGTAAACCTAGAGATATCACTTAGCATTCTCACGTTGTAAAGCATGAAGATGTAGGAGCAGCATTGTAGGAAGAATGTTATTGCTGGATCTTTATTATAAACAAAAGGAAAATCCCAAGGAATGAACATTGTATGGCTTTCTACCACTATGGAAAATGAAAACAGCTCAGCCGGTAATGGTGGTAATAGAGGCTAAAGGAAAACGATCCGGTCTCAGGGGCTAAGAGTACTTGGCGGTAACTGGAGAGCACAAGGTTAAGTGTTGCCTATCTGAGTGCAAATCTATCAAAGACTGGAGCGGAAATGACAAGCCGTGCGCTTCCTACACTTCCTACACCTGGGCTAGATGGCGTCTTCTTTCCAGTATCAGCTGAGAGCTGAGAACAGCTGTGTGAGGAAGGGCTCTAGTCCCGAGGCACCTCTTCCTGGGCCCTAGCTGTTTCCCAAGGCAGTGGCAAGACTTCTGGGTGAGTAAGAAGTCAGGCAAAGTAAGAGTCTTTAATCCAGACCGGAAACTTGTGGGAGAAGATCTGTCCACTACCTTTGTCCTATACTAACGGCCTGGGTTTTGCAAGCACACAGACCTGGCTTTGGATCTGAGACTGAGATAATTAACTGTGAGTCATTAAAGGTGTCACTTCACCTCAGTTTGCTCATCTGTAAATTGGGCTGTACTACGATACCTGCTCCATAGGCCCACCATAAGACTGAATGAGATCTCTTGGCATGAGGAACTGGCTGGAAAACAGCTAGCAAGCCCACCAGCCCGTTCTATAGTCATTTTCAAAGCCAGAGAGGGCGGTGCTCGAGAGGCTAAGGCAGGATTGCCGTAAGGCGAAGTCACATAGGGGCTCCACGGTGAATCTGAGGCCAGCCTGGGCTATGTAGTTAGACCCGATCTGAATCCCTCTTCTCACCAAAATTTCTACGTGTAACGTAATAGATACTTGCTCTGCTGCATTCCGTCTCTCACCTTTTCTTTTTTTCTTTTACTTTTCTTCAACAGGGAAGAGTTTGAATACAGTTCCTCACTGTAACAGCTGTGCAGTTGATTCTCCCATATCTGCAGAGGTCACGGTGCCAACAGCTCTGGAGTACAGTGGCTAAGCCTCGCACTGGGAGGGCTGCCATCACCGTCATGGCTCTGCACTGCCAAGTAAGCACCCAGTGTTTCTTTCTTCAGCAGGGATACATTTCAGCTGCTGTCAGCCACAGGCTTGAGGAAAGCAGTTCTGTCCTACACTAAGCTAATCTGTAGAGCCTACTACAGCTGCAGACCCTATATTGCATGTAGCTCCATTTCCATTGCTGAGGTAGGCCTCTAGAGATGCCTGAGAAACGAGGCGGAAGGAGCCCGAGTGATTGTGTGGAGCAAACAGTTAAAAAAAAAAAATTAAAAAGGTAGAGATTCTGTTTAGCTCCCTTGTATTGAACTTCTATGTTTGGTAAAGTAGCTAATATTGACTAATATGGGTATATATTAGATTATGAAAAAAGGAAATAAGGAAAATATCCACAATGGAGTATTTTGTTTGTTTTATGGGGGGAGGGATGCTTTTATTTTAGTAACAAATTTGTTACATTTTTAAATGTGTGTGCATATGTGTATACATATACATACATATACATATATATATATATATTTACACAAAGAGGTTTACAAACCATTTACTAATAGCAAATGACAGAGAAACTTATTTTAAAATAATTCTTGGGCTGGAGAGATGGCTCAATGGTTAAGAGTACTGACTGCTCTTCCAGAGGTCCTGAGTTCAATTCCCAGCAACCACATGGTGGCTCACAACCATCTGTAATGGCATCTGATGCCCTCTTCTGGCCTGCAGGCATACATGTAGGCAGAACACTGTATACATAAGAAATAAATAAATCTTAAAAAAAAAATTCTTAACTGGTGTGTTGGCCCAAGCCTGTAATCTCTCCACGTTGGAGGTAGAGGCAGGAGGATCAGGAGTTCAAGGTCATCGTTATCTAATAAAGAGCTCGGTGGACAGTACGTGCTACATAAGACTATGTTTCTTATCCAAGTATGGTGGCTCACAGATTTAATCTCAAAAAGCCGAGACAGGATTACAAGTTGAAGGCCACCGTGAGCTGCACGGTGAATTCCACAGCAGCTCCCAACAGTGTTAGTTAAATTGTGGATAGCACACACTAGAGAATGTCTTCAGTGCTTTTCAAAGTTGATAAACATTGTGCCTTCATAACTGTCGATGCTGAAAAGGCTGCTTTATAAACATGTAATGCAAAATACCACGAGCATGTGTGGCTCTGTCTTAGAAACTTGGAAATTCTGATCATAAACAAGATCAAAATGACTTTAAGGATTCTTTAAATGAAACTCAAGTTAAGAACTCAAGTATAGAGAGAGAGAGAGAGAGAGAGAGAGAGAGAGAGAGAGAGAGAAGAAGAAGGAGGAGGAGGAGGAGGAGGAGGAGGAGGAGGAGAAGGAGGAGAAGGAGAAGAAGGAGAAGAAGGAGAAGGAGAAGAAGGTGAAGAAAAGGAGAAGGAGAAGGAGAAGGAGAAGGAGGAGGAGAAGGAGAAGGAGAAGGAGAAGGAGAAGGAGAAGAAGAAGAAGAAGAAGAAGAAGAAGAAGAAGAAGAAGAAGAAGAAGAAGAAGAAGAAGAAGAAGAAGAAGAAGAAGAGAAGGAGTTCAATTCCCAGCAACCACATGGTGGCTCACAACCATCTGTAATGGCTGTCCTATCTTCTGAACATGTCTCGGTATGTCCCACTTATTCTTTTATGCTTTATTTACTCTTTGTATATGTGTGTACCTGACTGTATGTCCGTGCACCATAGATCCCCTATAGTTACTGGTGGTTGTGTGGGTGCTAGGCACAAAACCCAGAAACTCTGGAAGACAGGAAGCACTCTTAACTCTCAAACTATCTCTCAGGCCTCGGTGTCACGTTTACGGAAGTTTCGAGAACAGAATTAGAAATACTTTATTGTATTTATTTGTTTTGTGGGGACGGGAGGGTCCAGCAGTGCAACAGCTGGCATGCTGAGGTCAGAGGGCAACCCTCAGGACTCTCTCTCCAGGTCTCAGGGGATGGAACTCAGATCCTCAGGCTCAGTCACTGACCCTCCTGGGGATGCACACAGCTTTCTAAATACTTTCTTGTTCAAGTGACTGGCAGTCCCATTTAGATGAACTCTTAAGAGAGGGAACGAACAGCCCAGAGTCCCGGCACACATGCGGCAGAGGCAGGAGTGTCATTGCAAACTCAGGCAAGCCAGATCTAGATGGTGATATCCAAACCGGCCAAGGCTTTATAACAAGATCCTGTCTCAAACAGAAAATGAGGGGAAGGTGGGTCCTGAGAAACGGTTTAGCAGTTAAGAACATTGGCTGCTTTCCAAGTGACCTGGGTTCGTTTCCTAACATCCACGTGGGGCATGACTGTAACTCCAATTCCAGGAGATCTAACACTCTCGTCTGCCCTCCTCAGATACCAGACACTCAAGTGGTGAACAGATGTACATATATTCAGATAAAACAATCCTACCCATAAGATAATAATGAAAGAAGACAAAAAGTAGAATATAGAAGTGTATGTTCTCTTTATTCTCATCTTGGGGCAGTGTGAAATGTCCTGTTTCCACCTAGGGCCATGGCTACAACACAGATCCCAGATCCCAGTCAAACATTAAGGCAGAGAAAATGAGTCAACTTGGTTCCCACTCCTGTTTGATGATCTCTAATAGTAATCATTTAAAATATATCATGGCATAACTTTCACTGGGTCAGTGTGTAGACTCACAGGCGAATGCAGCAGGTACCTATTTTTATACTTTGCATTCTGCTGTTGTGCTACAGGGGTTTTATTACTGAGCTCTAAGAGAGGAGCTGGGTGGAGGATAGCTTTTCCAGGGAACTGGGAACATTCTGAGGCAGCTGTTCTTTTCAGGTTAGAGATTTGAATGACTGTGGAGAATGAAGACTGGAAGAATGGAAAAATACAAGGTGGAAGCTGGGCTTTCTAAATTATTGGCGAAAAGAGAAAGACCTGTATTAGTATATCTACTGTAACTTGAAGACAGGTATATCTTTAATCCAACACTGAAATCTATTTTTTCATATTCCAGATAATATTTTCATTTTCATAGTAAGCATATTTACTTACGTATTTATTTATTTGAGCCAATATCTCATTGTAAGTCTCAGGCTAGCCTCAAAGTCTCAATCCTCCTGCCTCCTCCCAGGTACTAGGAGTACCCCTGTGTACCCCTGTGTCTAGGTACACTTAGTGTTATCTAGTGCTCACTTGAAGTAATAATATAATTAATAAAAGTGTACTTTTATATCCCTAGATTTACTGAATGAAATAAATAATGCTTGTCTTCATCATGTTAATTCTGTAAGTTGTCATGGGATTGTGAATATAGAAGTGAAAATCAAACAATAAACATTTGTTGAGCTTGAGTCCAAGTGGATCAAGGACCTCCACATAAAACTAGGTAAACTCAAACTAATAGAAGTAAAAATGGGGAAGAGCCTCGAACACATGGGTACTGGAGAAAATTTCCTGAACAAAAAACTAATGGCTTATGCTCTAAGATCAAGAATCGACAAATGGGACCTCATAAAACTGCAAAGCTTCTGTAAGGCAAAGGACACTGTTGTTAGGACAAAATGGCAACAAACAGACTGGGAAAAGATCTTTACAAAGAACTCAAGAAGTTAAACTCCAGAGAGTCAAATAACCCTATAAAAATGGGGTACAGAGCTAAACAAAGAATTCTCAGATGAGGAATATCAAATGGCTGAGAAGCACCTAAATAAATGTTCAACATCCTTAGACATCAGGGAAATGCAAATCAAAACAACCCTGAGATTCTACCTCACACCAGTGAGAATGGCTAAGATCAAAAACTCAGGTACAAGAGATACTGGTGAGGATGTGGAGAAAGAGGAACACTCCTCCAATGTTGGTAGAATTGCAAGCTGGTACAACCACTCTGGAAATCAGACTGGAGGTTCCTCAGAAAATTGATCATAGTACTATCTGAGGGCCCAGCTATACCACTCCTGGGCATATACCCAAATGATGCTCCAACATAGAACAAAGGCACATGTTCATAGCAGTCTTATTTATAATAGCCAGAAGCTGGAAAGAACCCAGATGCCCTAAAACAGAGGAATGGATACAGAAAATGTGGTACATCTACACAATGGAGTACTACTCAGCTACCAAAAACAATGATTTCATAAAATTCATAGGCAAATGAATGGAACTAGAAAATATCATCCTGAGTGAGGTAACCCAATCACATAAACACACACATGGTATGCACTCACTGATAAGTGGATATTAGCCAAAATAAAATCCACAGATCACGTGAAGGTCAAGAAGAAGGAAGACCAAAGTGCAGATGCTTCACTCCTTAAAAGGGGGAACAAAATATTCATAGGAGGAGATATGGAGACAAAGTTTGGAGGAGAGACTGAAGGAATGGCCATTCAGATCCTGCCCCACCTGGGGATCCAGCCCATATATATATATATATATACATATATATATATATATATATATATATATATATGTATATCCACCAAAACTAGACAATGTTGATGAGCTGTCTCTTGAGAGGCTCAGCCAAAGCATGACAAATACAGAGGTGACAAACACTTGCGGCCAACCATTGAATTAAGAATTAAGAACTGGGTCCCCATTGGAGGATTTAGAGAACAGATTAAAGGAGCTGAAGGGGTTTGCAACCCCATAGGAACAACAATACCAACCAACCAGAGCTCCTAGGGACTAAACCACTATCCAAAGAGCACACATGGACAGACCCATGGCTTCAGCTGTATATGTAGCAGGGGATGGCCTTGTTGGGCACCAATGGGAGGAGAAGCCCTCAGTCCTGCCAAGGCTGGACCCCCCAAGTATAGAGAAATGTCAGGGTGGGGAGGTGGGAGGGGGATGGTTGGGGAGGGGGAACTCCCTTATAGAAGAATGAGGAGGGGAAGGTGATAGGGGGCTTATGGACTGGAAACTGGGAAAGGGAATAACATTTGAAATGTAAATAAAAAATATCTAATAAAAAAATAAACATTCGTTGAATCAGCCCATGATTCAGTATGCACTTCACGCTAAACGTTGTTCTAAGCATGAAGAGAGATTAAGACCCAGCATTAGTGTCTTACTTTCTAGTGGGATTGTGGATATGCCATTCCAGTTAAGGTGGTTAGACTTGAAATGAGCACAAGGCCGTGAAACATGATCTCTTCTCTCCTGATTTATTTAGCACAGAAGATCTTCCTCTGTCAAACAGCATATGACACTTGTAGTATATACACCTCAGTCAGCACTGCTTGTGCTCAAAGTTTTTCTAAGTGCATCGTGAGTATAGTTTCTAGAGACCGGTTCGAATGTCTTCCTCCACTGGAGCTCCAACCCATTGGGCTACCGCTTGTAATATATAACCACTGAGTTTCTTCTAGTACTCCCACCTTCCCATCTAAGTCTTGAATGCTTACTACCAGAACAATTATGATTGTAATTCTTACCTGAGAGTTTCATAGTTGTTGTATTGCCTATGGTTTGTTAATATGAAAAAGAGCCTTTTATTGGACTAAAAGGGGGAGATGTTAGAGAGGGTCTTGTGTTCTGTGTACTTAGATGCTGATGTCTGTGCCCTGAGGTCTAGTTACAGGACAGGCACAGGCATTGTCATGAATATTGAAGAATCTCCTGTATCAATGTGCTATAAGGAATGCTCCCCAGTAATCTCCGATTAGTTAATCAAAGGCTGAACAGCCAATGACTAGGGAGAAGAGATAGAAAGACTGTGCTTCTGTTCCCAGTCAGGGAACCCAGGCAGAAGAGGCAGGAGGAATTGGCCACAAGGCAAGTGAGACAGCCTCACAGTGCAATCATATGGGCGGCATAAACTGAACTTAGCGAGTCATCTATCCATCTATCTATCCACCCATCCAGCCATCTGTCTGTCCATCCATCCATGCATGCATGCATCCATCCATCCACCCATCTGTAGGTTGATGTCATTTTCAGGTAAAGGCAGACAAGATAAAACATGGCCTGTCATTGGGCAAGAAGGAAGGGAGGTGGGAACAGAGGCTTTAGAAGGAGAGGGAGAAGCAGGAGAAAAGGAAGGAGAATCGGTTGAGGATTTAACTCAGTGGTAGAGCGCTTGCCTAGCAAGGTCAAGGCCCTGGGTTCGGTCCCCAGCTCCGGGAAAAAAAAAAAAAAGGAAGGAGAATCAAGATGGAGATGGAGAAGGATGACCCAGATCTGGGTGGTCTTGAATTACCAAGGTAGTTGGGATGGATTTCTATAGGCAAATTTATCTTATCTAGGTGGGAGGTTTATATCCTTATCAATTGGTTAGGAGTTTATTGTGTGGATGTCTTGTGGATTGAGAATTTAACATATAAATCTGATTACTAAATTACAGTTTATTGAATCTTGATTTTAACAGGTTGTTGGGAGTTTATCCCATACGATTAGGGGGCAGATATGGGGAATGTAAACAGGGCAGTGGCAGAGAGTTACCAGAGGGTAGCCGCAGCTGGGACCAGGGAGCGGAGGCTGGGAGATGAGCAGAGTCCACAGTAAGAGAGCCGCAAGATAGACGATCTCTGTATGAAACTGGTGCAGCAGCAACCAGCCTTGGGAACTAGAGAGGTTGCTGTCCAGCTCAGAGAGTAGACTTCGGCAGTGTGAGATGGGATGGAGCAAAGCGGGTGAGACCCTTTGCTGACTGAGATGAAAATATCCCACAGATGTCATGTGGCCCAATGGTGCTGGCACTAGCATGGTATAAAAGAAAAAACAAAACCATTTTTTAATAATTACTGCAACACCCACCCATCCATCTATCTGGAGAAAACATTGTTCTGTTCTTATCTAATGTCCTACTCTTTTATATTTCCTTACAATATATAGACTAAGAGGTTGGTTTTTCCATTCATAATTCATTGGCCTTTACTGTATCTGATATGACAAACTACAAACGTCATCTTAAGATCGCTAGTTAAAGATAAAGCTAACATGCTTCAGACTTTGGGGAAGAAAAATCTGGGAAGATTCTGAGGGTTTTTACATTAAACTTATTATTTTACATGCACGTATGTGTCGTGGCATGTGTGTGGAGGTCAGAGTGTACTGGATCCTTGGTGGTCTAGCTAAAAGCTAGAGCAGGTGAACAGATTGAGACCTGAACTCCCAGGAAACGGTCTCCTCTAAATCATATATTTCTTTAAAATGGCCATTAGATTCTTTCTATTTCCATTTAAAGATAGAATCTCAGTACAAGCTGGTTCAGACTTGCTATGGAGCTGAGGCTGGCCTTGAACTCCTGATCCCCATGCCTCCATATCCAATGGGCTAGGATTGTTAGCATGCCCCATCCACCACACATGACAAATTCAATCAATATAAAGACAGGCCAAGTGTGGTGTCTAACACCTGTAATTGCAGCAAGTGGGAGGCTGCAGCGGGAGAATTGCTACAAGTTCAAGGCCAGTCTAGATATACAACGCTCTGGGCAACTTTAAGCTACAAAGTGTCAACGCACCAAAGCAAAGCAAAACAAACAATGCCAACAAAAGGGACAGAATTTAAATTTCGTTTCCTGTATTATGTTTAACAGTTCCTATATTCCTACTCTTGTCCAAGACTGCTGGCAGATTTGAATATAGAACACAGTTCCTACGTCATAATGGAAGTTTACAACTCTGACCAAGCCTTTTGACACAGCACAGGAAATAAAACGTTTAAGCAAACAGGAAGTAGGCAGAGTAGCACAGAGCTGCAGGAAAGATTTAGACCTAGCACTCGAACACAGAAGAACCAAGTACAATACTTCAAGCTGAAATCTTAAATTTTCAAACGTTTAGAGGGCGTCATGGGAGTGGAGGAAAATGATGAGAAATTATTACACAAACCAATGCATGTAGCCAGTAAAGCTAGAGGTACAGGCAATGTTAAAATATTTCTGCAACTTCCTTAACCATTCGCCCATAAAGAGGAGAGTTTTGTGGCTTCTTTCTTAGAAGCTGGGCTAAGTCACATTGACTAGGTGACCAGTTAGAGTACGGCCGAAGCCGTGCTATGCAACTGTTCGGGCATACAGACTTTCCCTGGCTGTCTGCGTCATGGCTGCAGGGATGGAAACACACTGTCACTTGCAGCAGCCTTAGGAGTTCCCTTCCCTCCAAAGAGTGTCAACTCATGTAAAAGCAGATCCTTGGGACTGACACCGAAAGTCATGTAGGAGAATCTAACGTGAAGCAGAGTTGGAATTCATTAAAAGTCATTATAATTTATTCACTACTGAGATAGGGTCTCACTCTGTAGTACTGGCTGGCCAGGAACTCTCTCTGTAGATCTAGATGGCCTTCAACTCTCTTCCCAAGTTCTGGGATTAAAGACAAGTGCTACCACACTCAGTTTAAGAGACATCTTATATAGACTTTATGCATCAGAAATATGCATACATATAGAGGTGATTTAGATCCTTTCTTGGGCCTTTGAAAAGGAAGTAAATCGCCAAGAACATAGTGTGGTATGCACAATAAGACCACCTGGCTTGAAGCTGTCATCTTTATTAAATATCTAAAACACATACTTTATTTCATGTATAGCAAGACAATGTATATGTTAAACAACACTATTCTAGGATGGTTTGATATAGTTTTAAACAGAAGAAGAAAATGTCAGATTACAGAAGCCTTCTCCTCAGAACAAAATTTTAGATTCACTTTTTCTTTTCTTTTCTTTTTTTTTTCCGGAGCTGAGGACCGAACCCAGGGCCTTGCGCTTGCTAGGCAAGTGCTCTACCACTGAGCTAAATCCCCAACCCCAGATTCACTTTTTCTAACTAGGCTAATCTGCCATGGGCGCCGTGGCCAGTCATGTTTACTTCCTATTGCGTTACTGGTCACTGGAAGTAAAAAGAGGGCCTGATCCTCCAAACTACTGCCCCAAAGGAGCAACACACGATACACTGTTTAGAACGCAGCGGCCGTTCTTGCTGTTTCAGTATCCAGAACGTTGAGTTCGTATTTTGAATCTGTTATCTTTAAAGGACCGCTAGAGAAGCTGAGTGGATGGCTCTTGAGCGATGCTTACCAGGATCGCGGGCGTCAGGTGACAGCCTAGAACGAAGAGAGGTGCAGTGGTAGAATAGCTTCGCTGTTGACAAATCATCTCCGGTAAGCTTGGCAAAAATGTCTGTAAGGGGAATGAGGCCTGAGCCCGGGTCACAGACATTCACGCCTTAAGCCTAGTTCACCACCATCGTAACATGAACTCATGAACTATCTGTACGCAAAGGAATATTATCTTTATGTCAATAACCTTCATTGCTAATGTAAATTGTGCTGCCAGTGTTACTTAGCTGGCAAGAGGCCTCGACCAGTCAGACTGGGAGGGGGGAGGGAGGGTGCTTTTCATTCCTCTCCTACTTCACCATGCTGTGAGGAAGCACAACCAGCCTGTGTAGAAGGACCATGTGGGGAGATCCACACGTGGAGAAAGAGAGTTGCTTCGTCAGGGCAACCACTCTTCTAGTGCTCAAGTTTTCCTGCACAGTCATTTGCATGACAAATCCTTTCCTGGTTTGGATGTAAGACGTCTTCAGAAAGCTTGTGTGCTTGAACTTTTGCTCCAAGGCTGCCGGTGCTGTTTTAAGGACTGTGGAACCTTCGGGTGGTGAGGGCTGTGTAGAAAAGGTGGGGGTGGGGAAGGCAGAGCTTGGTCTTGTTTCTTTACCTCCCTCTGCTCCTGTTCCCTTGGAAAGTGAGGGAGTAGCAAGGAACAGTTTGAACTGTTCCAACCACCGGGCCTGCCCTGCCATGATGGTCTATGAACCCAAAGACCACAAGCCCAAAGAAATCCTTCATCCCTTTGTCCCTTCTTCTTAGGTGTTTGCTTAGCAACAAAAAAAAAGCCAAAATGATCTCCTAGAGCTCCTCCTAAATTACTAACCCATTAAACGCATACAATACCACATGATGGTTATTGTTGTTTTAAGCCAGAGCTTAAAACTTAGTTTTTTTTTTTTTTTTTTTTTTTTTTTTTTTTTTTTTTGCGGCAATAGAGAGGTGATTTAAATTTTATAGTTTTTTAGCATGTAGGGAAAGAACCCAAGGGCTCACTAGAAGTCACTATAACCAATTGCTATAATAAGCAAAAGGCAAGCTGGTAGTTTCCAGTCAGGGCCCTGTTTTGATAATGAAAGCAAATAATTAATTGATGAGGACAAGTAGTTAAAAAAAAAAAAAGGTCTTTGTTCTCGAAAAATGTTAGTTATAATGAATGTTTAAATAGCGTGCCATATTTCTCAAGGGGTAATTTTTATAGATAATTCTCTTTTTATTTCTTTATCTTTCTATTTCATTCTGTTTAACAAATCGTGTCCGATATTTTGGATGATTCTTGACATGTCCCAACTCAGCAAGTCAAGAGCTATGAACTAGGAAGTTGAGCTGTGTACAAGTTTAATAGGCTTAGAATAGTCAAGCATTTGGTGTCTCTGAAAAGAAACTATCAGTGGGGCCATATCTGTGAGCTGAATTTCAAGATGAGTAAGATGGATGTTATACAGGTCAAAGCATTATAAGGCTTAAACTCTGGGTATTGTTCTTGTTTTAAAGTATTGAAAGG